>NC_058410.1:90734868-90814177 GCF_002201575.2 Neomonachus schauinslandi | reverse complement strand
AGAAAGAAAGAAAGAAAGAAAGAAAGAAAGAAAGAAAGAAAGAAAGAAAGAAAGAAAGAAAGAAAGAAAGAAAGAAAGAAAGAAAAGAAAGAAAGAAAAAGAGGGAGGCAGGGAGAGAGAAAAGACAGTAAATCTTGGCAGGGATGTGAAGAAAAGCGGAGCCCTTACATTGCTGGTGGGAATGTAAATTGGTATAGCTACTAATAGAACACAGTATGGAGTTCAAAAAAACTAAAAATAGAATTACCAAATGATCCAGCAATCCTACTTTTGGGTATATATGCAAAGGAAATGAGATCAGTAACTTGAAGAGATATCTGCACTTCCGTATTCACTGAAGCATTATTCACAGCCAAGATACGGAAACAATCTAAGTGTTCATCAATGATGAATGGATAAAGAAACTATGGTATATATGAATAACAGAATATTATTCAGCCTTAAACAAGAAGAAGATCCTGCCATTTGTGACAACATGGATGAACCTAGAAGACATTATGCTAGGTGAAATAAGCTACATGCAGAAAGAAAAAAAATTGCATGATCTCACTTATATGTGGAATCTAAAAAAGTCAAATACATAGAAGCAGAGAATAGAATGGTGGTTACCAGGTTCAGGTAGGTGAAGGGTAATGGGGAGATGTTGGTTAAGGGTATATAATTGAATTTATGTAGGACTAGAGTTTTGTAGTTCATATAGTTTAGAGATCTAATATACAATATGATGATCATAGTTAATAATACTGTATTAAATACTGGAAATTTGCTATGAGAGTAGTTTTCAGGTGGTCTCACCATTAGAACAAATGATAACTTTATGAGGAGATGGATATGTTAATTAGTTTGACTGTAGTAGTCATTTCACTATGTATATGTATATTAAATCACCACATTGTACATTGAAGATACATAAAATTTTTATAAGATATTTAAAAATAATAAAAATAGATTTTACAGGTATAAATTAAATAATAAGATTTTTAATTTTTAATTTTTTAAAAAAGATTTTATTTATTTATTTAAGAGAGAGAAAGACAGAGAGCCAAAGAGAGAGTGAGCATCAGCAGGTGGGGAGGGCAGAGGGAGGGGGAGAAGCAGGCTCCCCACTGAGCAGGAGCCAAAGAGGGGCTCAATCCCAGGGCCCCGGGATTATGACCTGAGCCAAAGGCAGATGCTTAACTGAATGAGCCACCTAGGCGCTCCAGATAGTCAGATTTTAAAAATATTATAAAGTTGACAGAAGCAATACTATATAGTAGAAAAGAAATAATGTAAACACATATGAATCCTTCAAGCTGTCAACCCAGTTTTACTAGACTCTAAGTCTTAAAAATGAAGAATACAGAAATAAAATACTTATTATTTTATTTATTTAATATTGTTGTTGTTGTTGTTGGCTGTTACTCTATGGTCTATTATCACACAGCCTGGTAGATACTAACAGAATTTTCTGAAGGCAGGTCTCCTATGCTATTGTTCTTGTCATGGGAATCAGCAGCTCATGGCACAAATTAGCTATTTGAAAAACACTACACTAAGCTGGCAGTCACAAAAGGTAGCCATGTCAAGGCATACCCAAAATAGAATTCCTACATCTGTGATAAATTCAGTTTCATGTAGAGAGTCCTCTCTGCTTCAGTCTCAAATATACAAATATAGAATAAATCTCAAACTACAATCTCAGCTCTTGTCCATAATCTGGTCTTCACATGTAAATGATAATCATGTCTCCAGGAGGCCAAGAGTATGTCAATCTCACAGCACACTGTCATAGACAAGTATCTGAATGGCTAAAACACTAGAGAAAATTGTAATTTACTTCATTTCTCTTGTTTCATTTTAGATTTAATTTGACTACATTATTTGAATGAATAAAATGATGAACTTTGGACTCCCATTTCTGGGTAATCAAATTTTGCTTCTACACTTTGTTTTGAAGGTTCATATTATCTACTTGAAAATGATAGTGGATGCTTATTTTGTAAAAAAAAAAAATAGCACTGATGCTTTACTAGAATGTTAAAACTCTATACCTTAGCCTTTTACTAATAAAACGTTTAAATCAAATATTTGCTTAAAAGTAGGATTCTAGATTATTACCACAAATTTATAACAGCATGCTATATGCCTTATAACTTACTCTCTTTTGAAAGCTAGTAATGTTTGATTTAATGATACTAATATCCTATTGAGCTGATTTGTTAATAAAGAATTAAAAAGTGGAAAATGATCTCTGATGCTTTGTTTTTTGTTTCTGAATCATTTCTTTCTGTTTGGATTCTTCTCCCCATTATACAACACATTCCTCCAGAAATAGTAATTATTTAAAAGAGACAGGGTACAAATAATCTAGAGTATTTAATATTATATAGAGAAATATGAGAATGTGTAATAAAGGTAAGTTGGTTGTTTGTATGTAAAGCAGATTCTTAAATGCACACAAATGATATGTTGCTATAGCTATCTTCTTTTTTTCTCACTCAATGGGGTATGTTTCAAGATCTATCCATATGGGTACATATACATGTATTTCATTGTTTTCAACTGACTTATAAGTAATTCCATCATATTTATCATCTCTTTAAACATCCATTTCCTTACTTTCCAATGTTTTATTATTTTTAAGAAGGTTATTCAGAGTGTCATCAGATCATATCTCTGTGCTTCTCTAGGGCAGAAAACTAGAGGTGGAAAAACTGATTGAGCTGTTTTTGATGTCATACTATATTGATATCTGTCTGTGCAGCCTAAATGATCAGTCTTTCATACTTGGCATAAGACATAAGCCAATATATGATGATAATAGTCCTGTGCCTGAGGTATATACTATTTACTTATTAAGAATATAGGTGAAGCAAATGTAGGTGACTATTAAAACATACAGGAGGGGAGCCTGGGTGGCTCAGTCAGTTGGGCCTCTGGCTCTTGATTTTGGCTCAGGTTATGATCTCAGGTTGTGAGACTGAGACCTGCATTGGGCTCTGTGATGAGTGTGGAGCCTGCTCAAAATCCCCCCCTTTCTCTCTGCCTCTCCCTGCTCTCTCTCTCAAAAAAAAAAAATACATATATACACATATATAAGAAATAATATAATAATATTATATATGAATTAATATTATATACTAGTCAGAATTTTTTATAGTGATATGTGTTCACATTTGCAATAGCTGAATAACTCAAGAAGCCAATATTTTCCAAGTGATAGTACAAAATTGTGCATGGGTAAAAGATCCAATCAAAATGTGAAAAAGAACAATGGATTTTAATTTAACAGAGTATAACAGGTCCATTGGTCATCAGGTTTCACATTCCACATTGCAACTAACCTTTAAGAACCTATTACTTACCAAGTTTTGGTGCAATATCAAAGAAGAGTATTCCTAATTATATAAAAGGTTAGTAAAATATTGCTATCATTTCTAAATACATATGATGAGGCCAGAATTTCTTCAACTATTTCAGCAGAATAATTATTATACAGATTGAATACAGAAACACATATAAATATCCAGATGTCTTCATGAAGCCTGACAATAAATATATTTGCAAAATATGTGAAACATTGCCACTCCTTTTCATTTTTGTTTTAATAAGTATAGGTATTTTTCATAAAAATATGCTATTCCATATTATTTAAATTACTATGTAATGAACTTATCTTTTTATTTTATGAGCTCAATAATATATTTAAACTTCCTTAGTTTTCATTTCTAATATAGTAAATACTGATAAATATATTTCACATTAAAAAAGCTCTTTGCGGTTCACAATAACAGCACTCTTTTTAAGATTGCAAAGACCAAAAAGTTTGAGAATCACTCTGTAGAGTAAATCTAAAAAAAATTTCATAATAAAAATTTGTGGGAAGAAATAATCATAGTTGAATCACAAGATACTTTATACAGCAAATTTTTTAGCATCTACTATTCCAGGCCTTGAGGAAATAGCAGTGAAAGGGGTCTACAGTGTTCATGCCAACAAGAAGCACACATTATGGTGAAGAGAATCATAAAAGAAACCTATGGACAAATAAATATATTCAAACAGTGTCAGCCCTTGTTAAGAATAAAAAGAAATATGGAAATAAACAGTGAGTAGGAGACATGGGTGGGGGCTCATTTCATTTTGGGTCATCTAGGAAGGTCTCTTGGATGAGGTCATAGTAAAGCTGCAGTCTAAATGCTGAGAAGAAGCCAGACTTGTGAATGAGGGAGATGAGGAGAGGGAGAAGAGGATTCTGGAAGAGGAACCAGAAGATGCAATTTTCTGGAGATAGCAAATTTGGAAATGAAGGCCAATGTCACTGAACTTTTAACAAAGAAGAGAGTCCAATTTTATCTTTTTTACAACATTATGATGGCAGAGAGTTATGAGGCATGAGTTATTTTTCTGATTTCACAGATAAGACTGAGGGATGGGGAACTTTTAAACCTTACCCGGTGTCATACAATTATTTGCAGAATTAGGCTTTGAAAACCACATTCTAGACCAATCTAGTATAATGCCTCTCTTAAGAGAGGTGATCTGAAATGAAAAAAAGTGCTATTAGGGGTTGGTGAGAGAAGCAGAGTAAATGTTCAGAGAAATTTAATAGTCTCTGCTTGCCCTAACCCTAATTACAAGCAAAATGCCTCTCATATGTCTACAGCTGTGCTGGATACTATAGGGAAGTATAATATCATAAGCAGCATTAAGTCGTATATAGTGTTTAAAGAACCAGTATTACGGGCACCTGGGTGGCTCAGTCGGTTAAGCCACTGCCTTCAGCTCAGGTCATGATCCCAGGGTCCTGGGATCGAGTCCCACATCAGGCTCCCTGCTCTGCGGGGAGCCTGCTTCTCCCTCTCCCACTCCCCTGCTTGTGTTCCCTCTCTCGCTGTGTCTCTGTCAAATAAATAAATAAAATCTTAAAAAAAAAACAGTATTACAAAATGAAGGTCAAATTAATGGCACTGGAGGTCAATAAAATAGGACTTCTATAGGAGATCAAGAAAAGGTTTAGAATTGGCTTGCAGGTAGATGAGGTTACATAGGGATTTTCTGTTTTTGTTTTTTACTTATTCTTTTTTTTAAGATTTTATTTATTTATTTGACAAGAGAGAAAGAGAGCGAGCACATAAGCAGGGGGAGCGGCAAAGGGAGAGGGAGAAGCAGGCTCTGCAGAGAGCCAGATGCAGGGCTTGATCCCCAGGACCCTGAGACCACGACCCAAGCCAAAGGCAGATGCCCAATCGACTAAGCAACCTAGGCTCCCCAGTTTTATACTTATTCTTACAAACAAAAGTTAAGTGTGTCCTACTTTTATAAAATTAAAAAGAGAAAATTTTATCAATTGCTACATTAGCAGATGATTGTATAAATTATTAAAGGATTATATCCTTTTCAATGGATTTACTACCTAGTAACTGCTCATTATTCATTTAACTATCAGTTGCAAACTCATATTTAACAGAAAAGGTAGAGAGCAAAGAATCTGAGAGTTAAATAATTGTTAGGAAATATTGCTAACTTCAAATCAATCAAGAATGGAGATAAACTTTAAAAAAATTAGAAATAAATGGTAAAATATGAGGACTTACGAGTATTTGATTTATATTAAAATTGTTGGAACCCATCTATTGTGTATAATGTAAGACATTAAGTTTTCATTTGAGTAAAAACAAAACACAAACAAAATAAGCACCCTGTCTACCACTGTATGATAGGTGCCACAAATATATTTTAAATGTGTAGCCTAAAGTTGAAACACTGGGGAATGAATTATCCTTTTATCTTTTAAAGTATTTCTTTAATTTCTTAGTATATACCACCCCCTCAAATTGTGAAGGAAGCTGATGTGATGATATTCAAATGTGTAAAGTTCTCATAGCCTTTTGTGATTTTTCCCAAAGCACACTTCCTATTTACATATTCATTTTAATATTTCATCAATATCTCCTCTATACACTATAAAGTCCTTAACGACAGTCACTGTGTGACTCTTTATTTCCCTTGGACCATAGTATATAGAAGAATTTCAATAATTCAAAATTTTTTGGTGAAATCAATGTGTTTCTGTTGTTGACAAACAACCTTTTATGCTGTTCTGTGATCAAACACCCTGCCACACCATGCCATCCTCTCTAACCTGTGTGAACCCTTTCCAATGCACCATAAAGCTCCATAAATAATCCTTTTTTCTTAACTGTCAGGGAAAATTTTTTTTAACTAATTCATACCAATGGCATGTATGCCTAATATTGTGTCTAATGTGCCATCTCTCTACTTCACCTCCATCCCACCCCCCACCACACGTACAGATAGTTCTGTAGCCAGATGCAGGTTATTTGAAAGGAATGCCACTAATAATGGAAATTCAAGCACAATGACAATTTTTTAAAGTGACATTTTAGCACTGAACAATAGCCCACATACATGACTTTCAGAAGGCTTATATTTGAAACACTTCGACAGATGATATTTTCTGATCAAGACTGATCATTTGCTGGCAGACATGATATATGTGATGTAGCACAAAGCTGAAACTCACTATAAATAATCCAACTTAATTGAGATATAGCTTAAATATTCTATAGTCTGTAAAAAAGATTAAGTGTGTAAGTAGGAAACAATATCGAAGTGAAGGAAATGCAGTCTGGTCCTGATTAAATGATTTCAAATGGAAATGTTACCTTGTGGTGTGGTTATTTGAACAAGAATTTGAAAAAAATCATTAGTGGATTTTACCTGCAATTGTCCACATGAATTTTCTTCACTGCCTTGGATGGGATGAAAGATTCCCAGTTACTGATTTCTATAACTTCTATGCAGCCAATAAAATTCTCAACTGGTCCAGAAATCTGAGATGGAGGGAGAAAAAGAGGGAGGGGAAAGAGAGAGACGATGTTTATATTATTTTCTTCAATATATTATTCTTGCCATAAACTGGTCAGAATGTGCAATCAGATTGCAGGGTTGATTTATTCAACATATTGGTAGAAAGTAATTCAATTCTTTTCATAAATATCATTCCAAAAATTAGCATAAAAGAATACTACCTTAGTCAAAAGTTACTTGGAATCTATAGATCTTATCACTGTATGAATCATTTACATATGAATAAAGAAAATTTTCATTATTACAGTGAATTATAGCTGAAACATGGGAGAAAAGCTAATACCCTCATCCTCCACATCAATGATTACACTTTTCCATCTTTTGTCTCTGTTCCTTGCACTTTTTCTTTCAGACATTAGTTACCTTGCCCCATCCACAGCTATCAAAGCATCAAGAAAAATTTCTCTTCCTGCTGTCAAAGGAAACATAGTAAACTATGAATATTTGTGACATCCCGCAGCCCTGATGGATTCTGCATGCCTTTATGTTCAGTTGTGTGGCCTCTCCTCCTTAGGAATAACTTGGGCAGAAATTAACAACTAGAAAGATTTCCAAAGGGCCAAAAGCAAAAAAGAAAATAAGGACATTGGAAAGCATTAGTTTTGATGAACAAATAAAACCTCTTAAAGATAAACAGATATATGACTTCTCACTTTATTCACTGTGAACATACAATACTATTCTATTAATTTTATGTCTATATGAGTTTACCATTTATGTGAAAAAGAGAAGTTAATAAAAACTAAAAGGGGCACAGCTCAGAGTTCAATAGTTAGATATAAGCATTTATTTCAGGTTCTGTCTTCTGTTATGTTCTTGATATTGTTAAAAATTTCAAGCTAAGGGGCGCCTGGGTGGCTCAGTTGGTTAAGCGACTGCCTTCGGCTCAGGTCATGATCCTGGAGTCCCTGGATCGAGTCCCGCATCGGGCTCCCTGCTCGGCAGGGAGTCTGCTTTTCCCTCTGACCCTCCCCCCTCTCATGTACTCCCTCTCTCTCATTCGCTCTCTCTCAAATAAAAATAAATAAAATCTTAAAAAAAAATTTCAAGCTAAGATGGACCAAATTATGAACAGGATAACCACTGAATTTATACACTGAAAAGTTGTCTACCTTGATTTTTGAATTAAAAATAAGAACTATTTGCATTTTCAAGACTTGGTTTCTCATTGAGTGTAATATTACGAAGGATGGAAGGAAGAAAGTCTTTGTCTTGTTTAGAAATTTTAGGGTGGGTGAATTTATTTTATTTCATCATTTAACTTAGAGTCTTAGTTTAAAAACCTTTAAATTTTTTCTTCCTCTTTCTGATATAGAGCAAATGTACTACAAACCCTCTTAACACATAACACTCTGACAAGTGTCAAAAATGACTGAACTAGAAAACAAAACAATATTTCACACAGCAAGTTTACAAAGAAGTCAGTTCATTTCAAGGAAAACAGAAATACTTGGCTCTTACATGTTGCAGAAGGGAAAATACTGATTTGTAATTGTTAGCTTAAAGTTTTTATGGATTTCATTAATCTTTTTGTTTTTCAAATTTAATTTGTATTTTTATCACAGTTATACATGAACCTAGTTTTTAAATTTTAAGATAAAGTTTACATATACCTCTCCTGAAACATCTAAATTTGTGAATTAATATACAGTTTACAATTAAAAAATTAAAAACTTAAATGGTCTTGGAAAAATGCTATTGATAGTAATGATTATGAATGTTATACTTTATTTTAATATAGCTCAAAGATAGCATAATGTATGTGCATGTTTAAATAGATATTTTTCTCTGTTCATAAAGATCCTTATTACTTAATGGGGATGAAAAGTATGGAGAAAGGTATAGCTTTTTAAATAAATACGAAGCTATGAAAAATGCTCTAGGGTGCCTGGGTGGCTCAGTCAGTTAAGTGTCTGTTTTCAGCTTAAGTCATGATCCCAGTGTTCTGGAATCCAGTCCCGCATCAGGCTCCCTGCTAAACGGGGAGTCTGCTTCTCCCTCTACCTCTCCCCCTGCTCATGATCTCTCTCTCTCACATTCTCTCTCTCAAATAAATCTTTAAAAAAAAAGAAAAATGCTCTAAAAGAAAACTGTTCTATGATTACTGTATGATACTTCATAGAATTCTATGATTCAACTCTCATTCACATATTATGGATTAAAAGACAAATATTAATTTATTCACCTTAGACTTTGTTAGAAAGAAAAAATTTCCACAGCCTTTAAATTTGAATGAATTCAAAATTCTTTCATTTCTTCTGTATTAATAGATTCACAACTTTCCACATTTACTTCAGGCACTCTTGTTCAGGATGAGTTAATTGGTTCCCAAATTCTCACGTACATCTTTCTCACTTTGAATGTGGAAATTTCATTTTGTAAAAAATAAGTCAAACTTGTACCCAGAAACACTAAATCTGAATGGTAAACTCTAATCACATGATTTTTAGATAATTTCTAGTGTTGGGAACATTTTTCTCCTTGAATTTGATTAATTTATAATAATCTGGTTAGTTAGGTTTCTGGGACAGGATTTTTAAAAGTAAAAGGAAACACAATATATATAATTGACATGACAAGTTACAATGTAACCACACATAATAGACTCAGTAAGGATAAGAAATCATGAAAAATCACCTATATGAGATTATAGAAATGGTATTGTTGCACGTTATCTCCCTTTCAATGAGAAAATTTTGTACTCACATATACTCCTGGGATTTTTCATATCTGGTTCTTATTTTTGTTCAAGACAAATAAGGAAATAATGACCCCCAGTTACTTCTAAACAATGCAAAATGGCCACCACATAGCTTCAAGAATATAATTTATAGTACTGAATAGTAATAATAAGAGTTCTCATTTTTTACATCAAATTTGTCTGTTATAAATATATCTTCAATATATCTCATTTTTTCTACCTCTATATTAATAGAAGAATATTTAATTCTATCTCTGGCATTTGATGGCCTTTACTCTCACGCCATTTTTTCCCCCAAATTTTTATTTAAATTCTAGTTAGTTAACATATAGTGTTAATATTGGTTTCAGGAGTAGATTTTAGTGATTCATCACTTGCATATAACACCCAGTGCTCATCACAAGTGCCCTCCTTAATGCCCATCACCCATTTAGCTCATCCCCTGCCCATCTCCCTCCATCAACCTTCAGTTTGTTCTCTATAGTTAAGAGTCTCTTATGGTTAGCTTCCCTCTCTTTTTTTCCCCTTCCCCTATGTTCATCTGTTTTATTTCTTAAATTCCACATATGAGTGAAATCATGGTAATTTGTCTTTCTCTGACTGAGTTATTTCACTTAGCATAATACACTCTAGCTGCATGCATGTCTTTGATGGATATTTGGGCTCTTTTCATAATTTGCCTGTTGTTGATAATGCTCCTATAAACATTTGGGGTGTAAGTGCCCCTTTGAATCAGCATTTCTGTATGCCTTGGGTAAATACTTAATAGTTCAATTGCTGAACTAGGGTAGTTCTATTTTTAACTTTTTGAGGAACCTCCATACTGTTCTCCAGGATGGCTACACCAGTTTGCATTCCCACCAACAGTGTAAGAGGGTTCTCCTTTCTCTACGTCCTCACCAACATCTGTTGTTTCCTGACTTGTTAATTTCAGTCATTCTGATAGATTTGAGGTGGTATCTCGTTGTGGTTTTGATTTGCATTTCCCTGAAGATGAGTGATGTTGAGCATCTTTTCATGTGCCTGTTAGGTCATCTGGATGTCTTTGGGAAAATGTCTATTCATGTGACCTGCCCATTTCTTAACTGGATTATTTGTTTTTTGGGGTGCTGAGTTTGATAAGTTCTTTATACATTTTGGATACTAACCCTTTATCAGATGTCATTAACAAATATCTTCTCCCATTCTGTGTTAGGCTGCTTTTAGTTTTGTTGATTGTTTCCTTTGCTGTGAAGAGCTTTTTATCTTGAAGAAGTCCCAGTAGTTCATTTTTGCTTTTGTTTCCCTTGCCTCCAGAGACCTGTCTAGTAAGAAGCTGCTATGGCCAAGGTCAAAGAGGTCGCTGCCCGTGTTCTCTTCTAGGATTTTGATGGGTTCCAGTCTCACATTTAGGTCTTTCATCCATTTTGAATTTATTTTGAATTTATTATGGTATAAGAAAAGTGGTCCAGTTTCAAATTCTGCATGTCGCTGTCCAATTTTTCCAACACCATTTGTTGAAAAGACTGTCTTTTTTTCCATTGGATATTCTCTCCTGCTTTGTCAAAGATTACTTGACCATATAGTTGTGGGTCCATTTCTGAGTTTTCTATTCTGTTCCACTGATATATGTGTCTGTTTTTGTGCCAGTACCATACTGTCTTTATGACTACAACTTTATAATATAGCTAGAAGTCTGGAATTGTGATGCCTCCATTTTTTTGTTTTTTTCAAGACTGCTTTGGTTACTCTATCCCTTTAAAGAGAGTTCAAGTCAATGAATTATCCATACTGTAAAAACAAGTTTCTATAATAATATTCAATAGTAGTTACATCAAATTTACACAGAGAATCTTCATGGCTATAGTTTAGACCACATATACAATATTCCAAATTTATAAACAATTTTAAATAAAAATGTACCATCTGAATTTTTTTGAAACGTACATGCTTTAACATTTAACATCATTTGAAAAAAGTTATTAAAGTGAGAGAAGTATTTAATTTCTTTTGTCCTGATATAGTAGAGACACAATTACTTAAGGAGTATATGGATTCCTGGTTCAACCTTCTGTTAAATGGTAATTTTAAGAACTAATTTCTCATTCTTTTCAATAAGTATTTTATAAGTTCTTTCTATTTACACTGTTATTGTTGCTTATGTTTTTAAATGGTTTTCTAGTGTACCTACTGTAACCAATTTGGCTGAATTCAAGGGACCTTTTAGATTAGTGGAATTTGAAAACCAATATATTTGGTTTGGAATCAATTAAGAAATAATCAATTGGTAATACAGAAACAGTTCCAATAGTTTTCTTTTTACTGTAAATCAGCTATTTATTTGCTTTTGAAGGTCTCATCTTAGGCACACTGTAGTAATTTGATACATCTTTGAGCAATATGAAAAAAGAGATCCTTACAAGCTAGCAATACCAATTGCTTTGTTTGAACAAAGCTTCTATTGTTAAAATATTACTTAAATCACATATCAAACTCAACTCTTGTATGACAGGAGCATTTCTGAAGAATGTAACTTATAAATCACATCCCTGTTAAAATGCGATATGATCTTTCCTCTCTGCTGCTGCTGCTAGGATATTTTCTGTTTTCCTAATCATTGTGTCTTAATCCCATTCTGGCACTCTTCATTCCCTTTTGCAGTTCCAAGTGTCCTTTTAGTATCATTTCCCTTTCAACTTCCTTTAACATTTCTTGTAATGTAGGTCTGATACTCATTCAGGTCCTACTGTGTCTATCAAATAAATAAAATCTTTTAAAAATGTCATTATGGGATGCCTGGATGACTCAGCCAAGTATCTGCCTTCAGCTCAGGTCATGATGCCAGAGTCCTAGGATCAAGTCCGCATCAGGCTCCTTGCTTGGCGGAGAGCCTGCTTCTCCCTCTGCCTGCCATTCTCCCTGCTTGTGCTCTCTATCTCTTTCACTCTCTCTCTGACAAATAAATAAATAAAATCTTTAAAAAAAAAGAAAATGTCATTAATTTGTACTATTTTAAATTATATTCTTGTTGGATTCGGAGTTCTATGCTGAAGGCGGTTTTTGGCTATTTTTATTTCGGCACTTGAAAATGTTCCATTGTCTTCTGGTTTGCATTGTTTCTTATGAGAAGTCAGTAATAATTTTCTTTTTATCAGGTTTAATTGAATTATTGCATATATGAATTGATATTTTTCACCAAATCCAGGCAAATTTGGTCATTATTTCTCCAAATATTTCTTTCTGTCCTTTCTCTCTCCACTTTCTAGAACTCCAAGTACACATATTTGAACTTCTTGTTACTGTCCAATAGGTCACTGAGTTTTGCTCCTTCTTCCATCATTTTTATCTCTTTTCAGTGTAATTTCTATCCCTCTGTATCCAAGTTCAGTGATCTTTCCTTTTGCAGCATGTAATCTGTTGTTATTAAGTCAATATAGTTCAGATATTATATTTTTATCTTTAATATTTGTTTCTTTTATATAGTTGATTTTTATTGATTAATTTATAGTTGATTTTTTAATAGTTGCCATTTTTTCCTCAAGTGCATGTTTCGTCTTTAGCTAATAAAGTTCCCGAATGTCAGTTACATAATTTCTATGATTTCTTGATTTGTTTCCTTTGACTCACTTTTATCCTGATTACAGTCCACAGTTTCCTGCTTCTTTCCATATCTAGTATTTTTTATTGGATACTGGACATATTGTTCGATGTGTGTTTGTTGTGTGTTTTCCTACATATTTTATCCCAATTTTCTAATTATTCATGGCAGTAAGGATAGTTTACTATCAATTACTCATTCATAGCCAGAAACACCATATGCCTTTTTTTAAACTGATAATTCTATGTGGCTTATACCACAAAATAAATAGTTCCCACTACATAATTCTTAGTACTATCCCTGATTCTCTCCTCAATTTTCACACTCTTGTATCAATTTATTCTAGCATTAGCTTTCTATTTTCTAAGCAACATGTTCATATTTTGGGGTACTATTAACTTCACAAATTTTTGTAGCCTTTCTTTTTATAAGATTATATCTGTACCATGTATAGTAATTTTTGGTTATATAAACATTCAGCATTATATTAATCATAATTTTAGTTGCATCAATTTTAACTCAAATTTTTCATATTACATTACTCCTATGTAATCATTTACAGTAGAGTAATATGACAGTTAATAATGGCAACGTTTTCTTTTTTTCCTTTTAATTTTTTTTGTATTTTTAATCCCTGTGACTTATTTATTTTATAACTGGAAGTTTGTGCCTCTTAATCCTCTTTACCTATTTTGCTTATCTCCCCAATCCCCTCTCCTTTGGCAACTGCCAGTTTGTCCTCTATATTTAGGATTCTCTTTCTGTTCTTTTGTTTGTTTGTTCATTTGTTTTGGTTTTTAGAGTCCACATATAAGTGAGATCATATGGTATTTGCCTTTCTCTAACGTATTTCACTTAGCATAATAACCTCTAGGTCCATCCATGTTGTAGCAAATGACAAGATTACTTTCTTTTTATGGTTGAGTGATATTCCAGTGTGCGTGTGTGTGTGTGTGTGTATACAGCATATATTGTTTATCCATTTATCTATTGATGGACACTTGGGTTTGCTTCCATACCTTGCTACTGTAAATAATGCTGCAATAAACATACAGGTGAATGTAACTTTTCAAATTAGTGATTTTGTTTCCTTAGGGTAAATATCCAGAAATGGAATTACTGGATCATATGGCATTCTTATTTTTAATTTTTTTGAGGAGCTTCCACACTGCTTTCCACAGTGGTTGCACCTATTTACATTCCCACCAACACAGTGCACAGAGGTTCCTTTTTCTTCACAGTCTTGTCAATACTTGTTTCTTGTGTTTTTGATATTAGCCATTCTGACCGGTATAAGGTGATATCTCATTGTGGTTTTGATTTCCATTTTCCTAATGATTAGTGATATTGAGCATCTTTTCATGTACCTGTTGCCCATCTGTATGTCTTCTTTGAAAACTGTCTATTCAGTTCCTCTGCCCATTTTCTAGTTGGATCATTGGGTTTTTTTTTTTTTTTTTTGGTGTTGAGTTATGCAAGTTCTTCATATATTTTGAGTATTAAGTCTTTATTGGATATATCATCTACATATCTTCTCCCATTCAGTAGGTTGCCTTTTTGTTTTGTTGATGGTTTCCTTCACTGTGCAAAAGGTTTCTTTTTTGGTGTATTCCCAATAGTTTGTTTTTTGCTTTTGTTTCCCTTGCTTCAGGAGACATATCTAGAAAAATGTTACTAAGATAGATATCCAAGAGATTATTGTCCATTTTTTTTAAAGAAATTTTATGGTTTCAGGTCTCACATATAAGTCTTTAATCCATTTTGAGTTTATTTTTATGCATGGTGTAAGAAAGTGGTCCAGTTTCAGGTTTTGGCACATAGCTCTCCAGTTTTCCCAGCACCATTTATTGAAGAAACTGTCTTTTTCCATTGTATATTCTTGCTTCCTTGTCATAGATCAATTGACCATATAAGCATGGGTTTATATCTGGGCTGTCCTGTTCCATCAATTTTTGTGCCCATGCCATACCATTTTTATTATGATAGCTTTGTAGTATATCTTGAAATCTGAGACTGTGATACCTCCAGTTTTGTTCTTTTTTCTCAAGTTTGCATTGGTTATTCAGGGTCTTTGCGGTTTCATACAAATTTTAGAATTATTTGTTCTAGTTCTGTGAAAAATATTGGTATTTTATGTATTTTGATAGGGATTGCCTTGAATCTGTAGACTGCTTTGGGTAGTATGGACATTATAGCAATATTAATTCTTTTACTAATCCATAAACATAATATATTGTTAAATTTGTTATCTTTAATTTCTTTCATTGATGTTTTATAGTTTTCAGAGTACAAGTCTTTTACCTCCTTGTTTAAATTTTTTCCTAGGTATTTTATTCTTGTGGTACAACAGTTAATGGGATTGTATTCTTAATTTCTCTTTCTGCTACTTCATTATAAGTATATTTTCTTTGTTATGCAACCTTTTTAAATTGAATCTCAGTATTGCTTCCTTTTTATTAGCTTAGTGTTCTTATCATCCCCAAACTCTTTGCCAGAAATATAAATCCCTCCTCAATAATTCAAATACTATGAATACTTATTAATTTGATTTCTCTTTTAATTTGAATTTTCACAATCTCTTCACTGTCACATTTGAAAATTACTGTATTGCTGTCCTGTAATGAATACACTCTTACCTGGTTTTCATGTTACTCAGACTTAATTCACTCCTTTTTTGGCATATTAATTGATAATATAATCAAATTTCATCAGTGTCTGCTTCAAATAGACAGAAGCAATGGAAAGCTCTAAAGCAAAATAGGGCTGATATAATGAAGTCCTATACTTGATAATGGCTAAAAAAGTAGAAAGGGGGTAAAGATATTGTGACTTTGATGAATTACACATGGGGCATAGAGGAGAAAGGAGGGAAATAAAGAAGTAGAAAATTCAATGCTATGGATATTTGTTAAATTCCTACTAAGTATTTACTGGTTTCTCAAAAATCATTCCAAAGCTGAGTACTTTGAAAAATAATTAGTTAAGAAAAGATGGAGGGGCGCCTGGGTGGCTCAGTCATTAAGTGTCTGCCTTCAGCTCAGGTCATGATCCCAGGGTCCTGGGATCGAGCCCTGATCGGACTCCCTGCTCAGTGGGAAGCCTGCTTCTCCCTCTCCCACTCCCCCTGCTTGTGTTCCCTCTCTTGCTGTGTCTGTGTCAAAAAAATAAATAAAATCTTAAAAAAAGAAAAAAGAAAAAAAAGATGGAAATTGTTAAGAAGTACCTATTTTGAGAACATATAACTGAACTTAGATGTTAACATGCAATGTTTCAGATGTTTAGCTGTTATTAGGATAAACACAAATTAGATGACAGTTGTGTAGTGTGTATAATGCCAACTGATACATGAGTCTAAACAGCCTAAATGTGGGACTTTAGAAACATAATGACAAAACTGTTACATAAAAATAGCAATCTTTCAGTCTACAAATTTGGTAACACCTCTACCAATTTTATTGTGATATATTCATTAAATTATGCACACTTCATAAAGATTATGGGATTCATGTGGATATAGTCTCTATGTAGAAGGAAGGAGAAATCTCGTTAATTTCCTAGTTGAGAATAAAATTTATATATTGATTCAGCAAATATTTATAAACTACATACTTTGTAGTGAGCACAGGGTCACCATATATGTTTATACAAATTTTGCACTGTCAAGAAACCTAGCTTATAGAGTGGAGTAGATCTAGCCTGATATTTAATCCACATTTTTTTTTCCTCCAAGCTATCTTCCTAGAAATATCTAATTTAAAAAAATCTGTCTAATTCAACAAAGTGACCATAGAGTCTAGCAACTGTGGGGCTAGGCACTGTTGAAATATAATGTCAGTAAAAAGTCTGATAAAATTCAGTAAAACATGGGAAGAGGACAACAGAGTTTGATTTCTGGTAATGATATGAGTAACTAGTTGGAGATCAAACCTCTTATGAATACAACTAAATAGAGTAGAATTTACATAAAAATCAGTTAGCAAACAATAAAGAGCAACTAAGGCAGCAAGGACTTGAAATGCCAATGTCTGAGAGAGAAGGGAAGGACAAAATGTTAGTCTTGACATTCAGTATTCCATTTTGCCTTGAAGTACTTGTAAATTTACAAGTGGCAGATGAGACTTGGGGAAGCTGAGCAGGGGTTTCTATAAATCTTTTTGGGCTAAGAGCAAAATACTGAAAATCAAGAGCAAACAACCACTCTTAGAACACTGAACATGTGTTTCTAAATTCTACAGGGTTTTAGAGCCAAAAGGGTTTTAGAGCTGCCTGGAGTTTAACCGGGTGGACATTTTCATCAGTGGTGTTGGTTGACATTTCTTTCCTACAGACACTGGCAGAGAACGTCCCTGTATAATGGCACTGGAAAAACATGAGCACAATTTCAACTGTTTTTTCTCCAGTTTATTCTTTCTCTCAGCAAGGCCAGACATGCTCTGTCCCACACACTAGAATCTCTACAGTACCTATTCTGTTCCTAACCACTCACACACATCACTTTAATACTGCTATCTGTATGCTGAAGGATTTGCCATGGATTTTTTTTCTTTTTTAATACAACAGCTTTATTGAGATATAATTCACATATCATAAAATTTACCCACTTATAGAGTACAATTCCATGGTTTTAGTTTATTCAGAACTGTTCAACTATTACCACAACCAATTTTAGAATACATTTATCACTCAAAAAAGAAACACCTATTCATTAGCAGTCACTCTCCATTCTTTCTCCAATAGTAGGCAACCACTAATCTACTTTCTATCTACAGATTTGCCTATTATGGACATTTCTTAAAAATAGGAACATATAATATGCGGTCTTTTGTGATTGGCTTCTTTCATTTAGCATGTTTTTAAGGTTCCTCCATGCCGTAGTATGTATCAGTACTTTATCCCTTTCATTGCGGAATGATATTCCATGGTATGGATATATCATGTTTTGTTTATGCATCCATCAGTTAATGGCCTTTTGGACTGTTTCAACTTTTTTGGCTATTAAGAATTCTTCTGTGTTTTATGTGGACACATGTTTTTATTTCTCTTGGTTATATGACTAATTCTATGGAATTTCCCTGTGTGTTTGTGTGATTATTTAAGTGTTTCCTACTATATATAGCTGCTTCAGTATAAATCCTGGGGAGGGAGCTCATAGCCAGGAGCTAATTTCCATGCTGGAAATAATGCCCCATCAAGATTACTCTTGGGGCTCCTGGGTGGCTCAGTGGGTTAAGCGTCTGCCTTCACTTCAGGTCATGATCTCAGGGTCCTGGGATCAAGACCCATGTAGGTCTGTCTCCCTGCTCAGTGGGGAGCCTGCTTCTCTCTCTCCCTCTGCAGCTCCCCTTGCTTGTTCTCTGTCAAATAAATAAATAAAATCTTCAAGAAGAAAAAAATTGGAAACAATCTCAATGTCCATCTATAGGAGTCTGCTCAAGTAAACTGTTGTACCACCCCCCGTTTGTGAAAAGGAAATAGGAATATCTCCATATACTACTACAGAGTGTGCAGTGGATGCTATGGTATCTACCCATATCTCTAGGACTGAAGGAATTCTCTCCTCTTTCCACTACTTGGGGTACTGTTGCTGGCAGATAGACTTTGCCTTTCAGCATTCTTTAGGAATTACTTTATTTTATTGTTTTATTAATTTTATTTTATTATGTTATGACCATACATTACATGTCATTAGTTTTTGATGTAGTGTTCCATGATTCACTGTTTGCATATAACACCCAGTGCTCCATGCAGTACGTGCCCTCCCTAATACCCATCACTGGGCTAACCCATCCTCCCACCCCCCTACCCTCTAAAACCCTCAGTTTGTTTCTCAGAGTCCATAGTCTCTCATGGTTTGTCTCCCCCTCCAAAATCCCCCCCTTCATTTTTCTCTTTCTACTTTTTTTTTTTTTTAACATATAATGTATTGTTTGTTTCAGAGGTACAGGTGTGATTCATCAGTCTTACACAATTCACAGCACTCATCATAGCACATACCCTTCTCAATGTCCATCACCCAGTCCCCCATCCCTTCCCCCACCACCACTCCAGCAACCCTCAGTTTGTTTCCTGAGATTAAGAGTCTCTTATGGTTTGTCTCCCTCTTGTTTCATCTTGTTTCATTTTTTCCTTCCTTCCCCTATGATCCTCTGTCTTGTTTCTCAAATTCCTCGTATCAGTGAGATCATATGATACTTGTCTTTCTCTGATTGACTTACTTTGCTTAGCATAATACCCTCTAGTTCCATCCACGTCATTGCAAATGGCAAGATTTTGGTTTTTTTGATGGCTGCATGATATTCCATTGTATATATATGCATCTTCTTTATCCATTCATCTGTTGATGGACATTTTGGCTCTTTAGGAATTACTTTAATCCAGGGGTATAGCCTCATCCAAGTTTTCTCCTCTCTCCTGTGGCAGTTTGCATCCAATGACTGGTCAAGAAGGGACTGTAACAGCCCAGACACCTCACCCCAACATCTGACAACTCTGAATGGTCAGTCCAGCTCCAACTTAACAGGGGTTTTGCAAAAACCCATACTGAGACTGCATCTCATTCCAACACCTCCTCCTACCCAATCCTACTTCCTTCCTTTCCCTTCCCTTCCCTAGACAGTAGTCCCAATAGCACTCTCTAAACGACTTGTACATTAACTTCCATCTCAGAGTATGCTTTCCAGAGAATACAACTTGCAATTCAGTGATCACCAGATACACTGCTAGGTGTAAAAAGTAAAGTGAAGAAAAGTATATACATATGCTGTTATTTAATAATGCAAGAATATGAATTTATATATTTGTATAATTGTTATTTGTGTATATTTAAAAATAAATAAGTATACCATAAAATATGAGGAAGAGGAAATGAATAGGGCAGAGGTGATGGTAATGGAAACTAGATTTCTTAAATATATCTTTAGATGTCAATTTGAATTTGAAACCATGTAAACATATTTTATAATTATAAAATAAAGACTAAATAGCAATTCTTAAAACTCAGGAATAAAATGAAATAAATGATCCTCTAACTGTGTTTCTATTTGGTAGCATAAAAACACATAAAATAACTACTCTGATGACTTTAAAACACAGTACTTTGAACATACATCTTCAGTGGTATCTTAAGGACAGAAAGAACCAAAAATATTAAACTGTTTTCAGTAATATAAGTTGATGGTAGTGATGCAACATTATTCTATTAGATGTGTGTCAGTTGCAGGATATATCAAAGGTGTATTATGACAGTGTCATGCATGTTTGGAGGGAGATGAACTAAAAGCCATATACCATAGTTGCCAAATTTGATTGCAAGTATAATTCTTAGCTCATGAGGTTTTACTTTTCATTACAACAAAAATAATCCTAGTTTGACTAGTGAAGAGCTGGGAAAAAAAACAGTGCAGTAGCAAAGAGCAGTTTTATATTCTATTTGTGATTTCTAAATACTATTTTACACCAAAAGGAGTCTAGATTCCTTGGAGAAATGCCTAATTATTCATCTGGGAAAATATAAGAAACCATGGAAACTCTACAGTACAAATAATTTATTTCTTCAATAAAATTTTGCTCAAAAAATAAAATTGACAAAGGAAGATTTTATACATAAAATGATATTTGAGAGGCATATTAACCAATCACAATATATGAATGCTATTTGGTTTATTTAGTTTGATTCAAACTATTTTTTAAAGAAGGTTATAAAACAGGAAAATGGGAAAACTAATGATATATGATAGTAAAAAAATATTATTACTTTTTAAAGGTGATAATGCAATTATGGTTATCATTTTTGAAGATTACTTAGCTTACAGAAATACAGAGAGAAATATTTACAAACAAAATGTTCTGATGTCTGAGATAAGCTTCCAAAACATCTTGAAGATTGAGGATGGAGTACACATTCAATAGTCAGATGAAATATGGCTGTGTCTTTTTATTTGCTGAAGCTTCCAGTGAATTCATCACATTCTTTTTTCTACTTTTATATATGTTTGAAGTTTTGTTAAAAAACAAACAAACAAACTCTACTTCTACCATAGACACTCAGTCACCACTTCAGCTGGTGTTTACTTGGCTTGCTCCCCCAGCATCACAACATCCCAAGCAGCTCTCCAGCTCTAATACACTGGTTTAAAATACCCTTGTTGTTCCAAAATCTCCATTTCTCCTGATATTTTAATCTGTTTACTTCTTTTCTTATCTACTCCTTCTTTTAAAAACAATTAGCTCACTCAGCTATACCCCTCTGTCTTCCTCACCACACTTCTCCCTCGTGCTCACCTTTTAAGCTCTTTCTCCCAACACAAGAAAATTTGCCTTAGTTATGTCTAATTTAATTTTATTCTCTCAACCTCTACTCATTGATGAAGATACATGTTTTTGCATGAAAGGTAAACCACTTAATATTTTAGGAAATAAAATTCTGTGTTTCTATTTTATCACTATAAATTTTTCATATTACACCATCCACAACCATCAGAGTAGCCCAGCAAAAACAATTCTGGCTTGGTAAAAAGGCTTGATAATAAATATTTTTTTAAATACTAAGAGCAATGATAATAAAATAAAATGAAAGTAGTAACTACTATCTAATGAGTACCATTATGCACTTACTTAACCTTCATAATAATTTTATCATATAGATTCTATCAGCATTTCAATTTGTTATTTACTATTTATGGTTTACTATTTCTATTACTGATGTCCTAAAAAGATACTCTAGCATCTTATTTACATATGGATGGTCTTCAACCAAAAAAAATGACTTTGGCCTTTCTTTGCACATCAGTGCCTTCTTGGAAGAGGGCATTTGCAAACTCATTTCAGTTCCTTTCTCCCTCTCTCTTTTCTGAGAAGCCAGTCACTCCAAAGATGGTCTATCTTCAGACTATTACATGTTGAGGAACTCTCCCAGAAGTTGCCAAATTCTGTATGTAGCTGAGTTTAATGTTTCAATATGGGACAAAGCATTTGGAAGTCTACCACTTGAAGACCTTAATCTACATCTCTATCTTAGCTATTATCAATAACAAAGCTGACAAATATAACTTCATTTCTCTGATAATTTGGGAAATAGCTCTTTCAATCTCACCAATCTCTGTTAAGTGTTGGAAGGTTGGGTAATTTGCCCAATTTATAATTGGGCAAATTACCCAATTATAAATTGGGTAAATTACCCAATTATAAATTGGGTAAATGAGTGAGCTAATTTATTATCATTGCTCTTAGTATTGGCATGGCATAACTAGACTAGATTCAGGCCACTGAACCCAGAGATCATGTTCTTCCTCACTTTCCTATACCAAGAATCCTTCAAATCTTGTTTATTCTCCTTTACCTACTATGGATCTGGCATTATTTAGTTGTTCAAATATTGGGAATGATGGTTTATTAAAGGTTTCTTAACACTGCATACTTTTAACTCAAATGCTTTTAACAGGACTTTGAATATTATTATGGATCATATGTGATCATTATTTTTCAAAATGAAGGAAGGATACTGTGATATAATCTATGCCTTGTTTACTTCTGATCTTACAACCAGCAAAAAATGCATTAAAATTTGGAAAAAAAAATTGTTATATATCAGCACTACTATAGATCAAATGTGCCTGCCCCCCCAAATTCGTATGTTGAAACCAAATCCCTAATGTGGAGGTATTTGGAGGTGGGGCTCCTGGGAAGTGATTAGGTCATGAAGGTGGTGATCTCATAAATAGGATTAATGACCTCATAAAAGAGGCCCTAGAAATATCCCTCAACCCTTCCACTAGGTAAAGATACAAACAGAAGATGTCCATCTATGGACCAGGAAATGGGTCCTCACTAGACACCAAAGCGCCAGAACCTTGATCTGGACTTCTCAGTCTTACAATATATTTTCTTTCTTTTTTTTTTTTTTTAAGATTTTATTTATTCATTTGAGAGAGAGAGAATGAGAGACAGAGAGCATGAGAAGGAGGAAGGTCAGAGGGAGAAGCAGATGAGCAGGGAGCCCAATGCGGGACTCAATCCCAGGACTCCAGGATCATGACCTGAGCCAAAAGCAGCCGCTTAACCAACTGAGCCACCCAGGCGCCCACAATATATTTTCTTAGGACCATAAATTTGGCACCATTTCAAGTTGAAATTTAGTTAGGTATCAATTTTGTCAATTCCCACTTAACTTTACAATGGAAACCTCTTTGTTAAAAGTAATACCTCATTAAAGTTCAACCATAATTTAAGATATGGGAAATAAGTTATCATTTTCTTCCAGTCTGAATAATTAGGAAAATGCCAACTTAAACAGAAATTTGATCTATAATATTGTTCAACATTAGATAAGAGTTAATGTTTCTGTAAAATAAATAATTAGAATCGTATTAGAAATAAGGTAAATCTTTTCCTTTAAAGGTTTTCGTCTGATTTTTAAATGAAAATAAGTATTATTTGAAAGTCTTTTAATTTTTTTCAACTTTAAAATAAAAAAGTGAGGAGACTCTTCAAAAAACCTCAAATTAAATTTGCAACTCACTGATACCCTATTTGATAGGTGAAGGATTCCTGAAATAAGAAAGCTCTATGTATTGTTAAAGTGGAATACTGGAAACGGCAGATGCTGTCTTTGCCTTGAATTACAAAATTAAAATATGTAGTTCTCTACCATTTGCAATGGTTACTTGAAGAAGTCAGCAATAAAAATTCAAGTTTAAGTCAAGTGTTGCAGTTTTGTAGTGTTTTGCTAGTCATAGTTCACTAAATACAAAATGTATTTGAAAATAAAGAAGTTAATTCTACTGTGTTGACACCAGTAACCAACTACCTTCTAGTGGTTCCTGTGACTTTAGACTCACAATCAAGCTTGTCAGAAAAGAAACCAATTTTGCAATTTTGCAGAATTGTCTCCATATGGAGTCCAACAATGATAACACTTTTGTCCTACATAATATTCTTCAGGTCATGGCATTACGTCAGATCTCCATCTCTAATGTCAGCATACAGGTTGAACACATTTCAGAAAAAGAAATATTTTATAGATTTTAGAGTCTGAAAAAAATGTAAATGCTATAAGAATAACAGTAAGTTTATGGCAAGTTCTTGCTTAAGACAAGAACTAATGATGTAATGTATGGTGATTAACATAACATAAAAAAATAAAATAAAAATAAAAAAAGAAATTTATTCCATCAAATTCCAACTTTAAAATTCATGAAACAATTCACAAGCATGCCTCTACATTCCAGAATTTACAGACATGCCCTGTTACCCACTGTCCAGCTGCTGCAAATAATTTTGATAACTTGCCCCAGACTCTAAGAGCATAATAAGAAATCAGGCATATGAATCTAGGCACACAGGCTGATCTTATCCTCAGTCTGCTCTGACATATCACATACCTGCCCACACTGTTTCTTTCTCAAGTTTTTCGTCATTCTCTGAAGTGACAAGAATGAAGGAGAGAAGGATGTTTTTTGAGTTAAAAGCATTCCGTTTAAAGCACTCACATTTATTCTGAGAAAAGACTATATCCTCAAACACTATGTTTGTCTGTATATGGGGTAATCCAGTGTGCTGAAAACCAGTAATTCAAAGTTTTCCACATAGTAACAAACTGAGTTGAATGAAGATTAATCAAGTTATATGACAATCCACAAGGATTTTACGATAACCAATCAACCAACAACAACAAAAACAGAACTAAGTGAATATTTTGTGATTTTAAATTTTAGTCTATGTAAGTTTTGTTTTCAGTTATTACGTACATTTAAATGTGACAAAAATAGAAAAAAATTATTCTAACAGGGGGTCAAACTGAACAAAGCAGTATTCATAGATTCTAGAATTTTCTTTCTTTTTTTAATCACACATTTACCTATCTTTTATCCGTATCTGTATTATATCTATATCCATCACTATAACTATCTACAGATAGTTAACAGATAACATACATTTATCACCTGTCTCCATTGTTAGCCCTTTTAAGGAGACCTGAGGCAGAAAAGTTCTATTTAATTCAAAGTATCTAAATACATAAAAATAAAAAAATAGTTATTTGTTTCAATGGACTATACAGTCAGTTGAAAGAGAAACAGAGCAAATCCATAATTTATCAGATGATTAAGGATTTCTAGAGGAAAAAAAGCCCTGATTTTTCCCTCTGAAAAATGGCATCAAATGTTTTTAGTAGAAAAATATATTTTCATTTCTATCGCTTTCTAGTGGACTATCCCAACTGCATGTAAATATGCTTCAATATTGTCCACCCTAAAGTACTACTCTTCCCCAGTCCCTCTTGACTCTTTAGTAATCATCACGGTAGTTTCCAGCATAGGTGTTAATTCTACCTCCTCTACTTTCTGCATTATCATAAACAAATTTGATGTAAGTATACTGGTTTCTTTACCTATAAAATGAGAAGAAGAGGAAGAAGAAGAAGAATACCTATTTCCTATGGTTATTGTGGGACTTTAAAGTTAATACATGTAAAATATTTTAAAGCAATACTTGGACCCTAAGTGTTCAATACATGTTAGCTAGTATCATTATCATGCATACACTTAAAAAATTTTTTTGAGAAAGTTTGCTATCCTCACCATCTTTATTGTTTTCCAATGTTGCTTCTCTCCCCACTACTCCATGCAACCATTTTCTAAGTTACCAGTGTTGTGAATTCAAATGAATACTTGTCTTTTCTTCTTATCCTGTGTCTTTCTCAGTGCTTGCACATAGAAAGTCCTTAATAAGTATCTGCTGACTGACTGACTGGATGCATGATTTAACTACTTAAAGTAGGATAGTAAAACAAAATCAATACAAACATATTTGTTATGGTGTGAATGTATGTGTCCCTCCAAAATTCCTATGTTGAAATCCTAATGCCCAATGATGGTGTTAAGAGACAGAGCCTTTGGAAGGTGTTGAGGTCATTAGGGTGAGGCCCTCATGAATGGGATTAGTGCCCTTAAAAGAGAGATCCTATCGAACGCTCCAGCCCTTTGTCCATGTGAGGATACAATGAGAAGTCTGTGACCCAGAAGAGAACCCTCACCTGATCATGCTGGTACCCTGATCTCATACTTCTAGCCTCCAGAATTGTGAAAAATGTATTTGTTATGCTTATAAGTTACTCACTCTATGTTCTTTTGCTATAGCAGCTAGGATGGACTAAGAAAATCAGTGCCCAGAAGTGAAGGTGCTGCTGTAACAAATACCTAAAACTGTGGGAGTGGCTTTGAACTGGGCTGGATAGAGGCTGGAAGAGTTTTGAGGTTTATGCTAGCAAAAGCCTACATTGCCATGAATGAAGTACTAAAAAGCAAGTCTGGTGAGGATTCAGAAAGAGAAGGCTGCAGAGAGAGCTTTAGTCCTGTTAGAGAATATCTAAGCGGTGGTGAATAGTATGTCAGTAAAAATATGGATGTTAAAGACCATTCTAATAAAGTCTCAGATGAAAATGAAGAACATGTTATTGAATAATGGAGGAAAGGCCACCTTTGTTATAAAGCAGCAAAGAATTTGGCTGAATTGTGTTTATGTCCTAGTGTTTCATAGAACATAGGACTTGTGAGCTATGAAATTGAGTATTTGGCTGAAGCTATTTCTTTTTTTCTTTATAATTTTATTTAATAAAATTACATATATTTAAGGTGTGCAACATGATGATTTGACTACATATACTTAGTGACATGATTACTATGGTCAAGCTAATTAACATATCTCATCACAAAGGTGAAATCATTTCTAAGCAAAGTGTTGAAGGTGCAGCTTGGCTTCTCTTAAATGCTGATAGCAAAATGAGAGAAGAAAGAAATAACTTAAAGATGGAACTGTTAATCAAAAGGTAAGAACTTAAAAATCTGAAAGATTCTGAGCCTATCCACATATAAAAAGTGAAAAGCATGTTCTGAAGAGAACACTAATGGTGTGTGACCAAGGGACCTTCTGGTTAAGATTAGTATGGGTATGAACGAAATCGTATTCAGCCACTCCAGAAGAGAAACAGCCAATTTGAACTGAAGGGGAAGGAGAATGAAAGATATGAAGAAAAGTGTTGGGACTTCTTAGATTTTACAGGATGGGACATGGAGCTATTATTGATTTAGCACATGTGATATTCTTAAGACAAGGACAGAAGGACCCAGAAGGTGATTCAGAGATTATCAAGGCTGCCTCCTCAGGTTCAAAAACCCAGGCTACCCCTGGGTTTCAGCAGGCTGGATGACCCCTGACCAAAGCCATGGGGGTAGTGCTGCACAAAGTGTTGGGGATGGACCATTGCCCAGCAAAGCATGGAGTATGCTACCTCCACCTAGATTTCAAAGGATGGAGCTTCCTGGAGCCATGAACCTGCAATCCCAGACTGGTAGAGAACCTGCCTGTGATTCCAACCTAGAAAAATTACAGTCAGGCAACTCCAACTTTTGAAAGCTGTCACATGGGCTGTGCTCAGCAAAGTCATGAAGGCAGGGATGCTCCAGTAGGTCTTAAGGTTTTGAACTTGCTCTGAATCTGTTACTCTTTTTTCCTTTTCTATTTTTCCCTTTTAAAATGGAAAATATCTATCCTATGCCTGCCCCACCATTTTATTTTGGAAGAACATTCTATATTTGATTTCACAGGTTCATAGCTAGAGAGCAATTTGCCTCAAGATGAATTGTCTCACCCGTATCTGATTTGTATGATATTTAGATGAGGCTTTGGACTTAGAATTTTGAGTTGATGCTGGAATGAGTGAAGATTTTTAGGGTTTTTGAGGTGGAAAGAATATATTTTGCATGCAAGAAGGACATGACATGAATTTGGGGAGGGGGCAGAGTAGAATGCTATGGTGTGAATGTTTGTGTCCCACCCAAATTTGTATGTTGAAATTCTTATGCCAAATGTGATGGTATTAGGAGGCGGGACCTTTGGGAGTTGCTACTCCTACTTCGGGAGGCCCAAGCCCTCATGAATGGGAGTAATGCTCTTATGAAAAAAGACCCCACAGAGCTCTCTAGCCACTGCTGCTATGTGAAAATATGACTAGAAGTCTGGCCGAGAAAAGGGCTCTCATCTGACCACACTAGCACCCTGATCTCAAACTTCCAGTCTCCAGAACTGTGAGAAATAAATTTCTGTTGTTTATAAGCTGCCTAGTTTGTGGCATTTTGTTACAGCAGCTCAAACAGACTACGGCATTTGTTTGCTCATTTTTAAGACCTTGTTCTTTTATCTGGATAGAAGAAAAAAGGAACAGATCGTAAGATTTTTTAATTATTTTAAGAACAAAAAATTTTTTTTGTTCTTTGAGAAAGTAGAACTTTATTGTTAATTTTATAATTCTCTCTCTTCCAACCTTCTCTCCTTATCCAACTTCCTCCAAAGTTGTTAATTTCCACTAACTACACAGTGCTCTGATGGTTTTACTCAGGTCCTATGGAAAAACTTCTTTAGAATTTATTCTCCAACTATTTATTTAGCATCAGATTCACTAGGTACTGTGCTATGGGCTGTAGACAGATGGCTGAACAAGACATATCTCTGTCCTAAAGTGGCTTCCAGTGTAGGCCAGAAGATAAATATGCAAACAAATATTTATAATGTAATATGGCCAGGTGTTTCATGAAGATAGGAACTTGGTCTGCCCTCTTCCCTGAATTATTCCTGGCACATAATCTTAGAATAGATGTTATATAATATTATAGTAGTGGTATGTACCAGTCTGTCTGAGCAACAGTCTATAAAACTCAGGTGGAAATGGGAAAGTTTATGAGCTTTTGAGTACAAATGCCCCAGGACTTGAACGTTATACTTCATATGAGTCCCATGCCAATCCATGTGAGGTCTATGCCTTATTAAATATTTTGGCTTTTTAAATTGTCTTTCTCCATGATTACCTGTGTATCTTCTAGAGTAGGCATTTGAAAATCCTGTGAAGAGGAGGCAATGTGATCAATTTGAGGGATCTTATCACATGGTTGAAACAGATCTGGTGTGATTTCAAGGGCATGAAGAAAATCTCAAAAACAAAAACTTTTCTCTCTTGGCTTGCTGATACCAGAAATCTCACCCTCTGAGATTTATTCTTTTGGATGAAGGCTTTTAGCTCACTGAAGTGTAAATATCCCCAGGAGAGGAGGCATATTAAATTATCAAACATTTAACAACTTGCTATAATTGCTTTGATCAGATTCTTTCCTGAGAACACAAATTGATCAGAAAAAGCTAGGAAAAGTGCAAGGCTATTGGGCCTGGGGGACACTACTACCAGGAAGAAAGGGCTAAGAAAGACTGGGGGTGCCCAAGACAGCCAGCTGGGAAGCTGTCCCTGCCAAGTGGTTTTGCTGTTGCCTGCAATCTAGCTTTTCCAGCCTGATGGGACAAGGGTAACATCTGTGCTGGGGCTGTCAGAGTCCCACAGGTGCAGACAATCCAGTTTATTAGAAGTGAATTTGTAAATACAGAGAGAAGCAACTGGCACTTTGAGACACCAGAGATCAGCAGCAGTAATGAAACAGGCAAAGACTTGCCTGAACACTGCTTTTATTGGTGGTACAAAATAGTCATTCAAAACAGCTTAAAAGCAGGAAATGTTTACCAAAAACAACCAAAATAATAGAGTTCAGTTTATAATATGAAGTTTGCTTGATGTCTGAAAACAAAAGTTAGTCCAATATACAGAGTATTAGATATATGGTTACTATGTCCTGATTTACTTGAGAAAACCCTGGCAGAGATGGAAGCAAGTGCTTCCAATGTCAATGTCAAATAAAAACAATCACATACTCTTTCTGGAAAATATAAATTATGTCACAGTTTTATGCAAACAGAGACACTTATTTAAAAATAAGTTCCGGGGCGTCTGGGTGGCTCAGTTGGTTAAGCATCTGACTCTTGATTTCAGCTCTGGTCATGAATTCCAGGTAATGGGGCTCTGTGCTCAGCATGGAATCTGCTTGTCCCTCTCCCTCTGCCCCTCCCCCTGCTCTCTCTCTCATAAGTAAATAAAATCTTTAAAAAAATTTTTTTAAAAAGTTCCACGGTGATTAGTTCAGCGAAGCCAAAAAAGGCTTATTAGCACAAGCACCATCACCACTATTGCCATTTATCACTAATTTTAAAGTTTTAACTTTAGATTTTATATAGGGCATATATATTCTAATGTTATATGCTATACATTAAGTGGATGAATGAAAGTGAAGACAGAATCTTAACTTCACAGTTTGTTTCCTTTGTTTCCTTATAAGTCAAAAGAGAACTTTAAACTAGGTGTTTTCTTTTGGCTTTATTTATCTATGATGCATGATTTAAGCATTTGGAAAAACAGTCATGATTTTTTCAACTTCATGTTCCACCTACATTGCTTCCCCTCTTTTTGTAGCATTCTACATTTTCCCCTTAATTTGAGATATAAAATTGATAGTCTCAAATCTCCCAGTAAATAAACTGCCTCCACATTCCATGTAGACAAATTTGAAACTTTCTGAGATATATGTGTAATGTGTCATTAAATACGTGCAGTGTTACTTCTATCATTAAATTCCACTAAAATATGCACATATATGAATATATTTAATATAATTACATAAAGAATACTATGTATAATTCAATGCTTAATTGTAATTATGTATATACATAATCATCAAATCCTTTTATATTTTATTTATTTATGTATCAGAGAAGGAAAAAATACATTCTAATGAGTTAAAATATAGGTAGCACTTTTCCAGGATATTTCTTAATATGGTTTCTTAGTCTTCAGTCATTCACAAGCTGCCTTATGATCGTTGCTATAGCTTTAAAGCTCCTATATTACTATTTGCTTCATGTTTCTTTAAAACAATTCAGGACCAACACGCTACCCACTCTTAAATTTTGTTCTGAGCAAAAAACCTCATGAAGTCGCAAGTTTGGTTGTAGGCTGTATCAAAACACAACCAAAATACATTTAGAATGAAAACAAATAAAAATTTGTCCACACACTGCCCTCAAATTATCCCACACATGGGGAAACAGAGAGGCAGTTCTGTATATGAATTAATTAAGAGCAAAGAGTTTGGAGTTAACAGCCCAAGTTTAAACTTGGACCCTAATGCTTAGCTGTGTGCTTCTCTATTTCTGTTTCCTCATTAGTTAAATAGTGATAATAAAATTATCTACTGTACAGGGCTCTTCTGAGAATTAAGATAACATGTAAAAAAATTCAGGGTAGTTTCACACAGTGCATGATACAAACATTTTTTTTTTTTTTTGGCTAATTTTTACTATATATGAAATAATCTTGGGTGTTTGTATCCCCTGACTTTTTTCTGTGCAAGCGTTGCTTCAATATTAGCTGTTAGGTTGAGACTGAAGCCCAGATTATTTGATCCAAATCCAAGCTCCCAACAGAGTTGCTAAAGCTTCTAAATAAGTCTAAATCACTTTCCTGAGCAGTTTATTTCCTGGGAGAGTCTAACTTATTGTTCTGAGCATACATTAATCAATTCAAACTTTAATTCAAATATTTACTGAGTGGCTACTGTGCACAACACAGAAGATATTAAGGGGATACAAAGATGAGTCAGGCAGAGCTCTTCCCTGGGAGAGTTAACAAATAACATCCACACAACTAACAAGTGACAGGAGCCACGGGAGAGGTTCACACTCCAGGACACTGCCTCTGGAGTTCTGTGAGATGTGACGTGATTCCTAGTTTAGGGGATCTGAAAAGTATCAGACTAGGAAACTTTAAGGTGCCAGGGACTCTGCAAAAACACTTCAAGTGCACTGCTTCATTGACTTCTGACCACATGCCTTTAAGTTTTCCCTTTTTGCAAAAGCAGTAACTGAAGTGTAAATAATGAAGTGAAGTTTGGTCCCAGGTCCAACACTACAGCATGTTATTACATTTATGTTATTTAAGATCTGTTAGAAAAAGAAAAACAAAAAGTTGTATGTGAGGCTTGGAATTACTGTTTCAGTTGTGTTCCATCCCACTGCTGGCCTGTCATCTGAATGCTATTTACTCTAGTAATTTAATTCTTTAGAAAATTAAATGGCATATTGGTGTCCCATGAGAGTTGGCACAGCTTCCAAAATTACTTAGCCTCTTCCCCCTGAAGCAGCTTGTACATTAGGAGAATGAATTTAATTAAATGTAGAATAATTATATTTCTGAATATTTAAATCATAATTCAAAACAACCAAAATGAATATTCTTATTCTAAGCCTAAATAATACACATTAAATTTTACATTTCCCCAGTCTTTTAAATGCTGGCCCTTTGTACATCTTCATCAGCTGGACAATTTCACTTGATTGGGAAAAAGATGTTTCTGCACAGGCTTTAGGTTCTGGTGTAGAGATGACAGAATTACCCAGTGTTTGCCAAACACATGCAATTTTGAAGTAATGTGAGACATTGTTATACAGAATGATTTTGGGGGATGGAACTGTCTCCATATTGTCAAAATCTGTTCCAACATAATCTCCTTTTTTCCTCTCCTATTGTAACTACAGCTTCTGTGGCCCTGAGCAGAGTAAGGTGAGCTGTGGAAAATCTGTCAGGTGAACAAACTTAATTAGCCCAGAATAGTTCCTCAGCATTCCTAAGTCCAAGCCCTAAAGACAGATATGATTAAAGTCTATAAAAAATAAAAATGTACTTAAAATGCTATTTTGAGGCTCATTAAACTTGAATTAGTCAACATCTATTTCTTGAGGCAGAATCAATTTGTATTTATTCGATGGTTCTCTTTGGCCAATTAATATTTGGGTGATCACATTAAATAACTTGAATCAAAACAAAATAATTGAAATACATATTGAAAAAAGTACATTTAAAAAATGAGTTTGAAAATAATTAGAATTCAGAATAACATACCAATTATTGATGACTTTTTTTTCCCCAGGGAGAATATCGTATATACTGAATAAAGTAAAAAAAAAAAAAAAAAAAAGAAAGAAATAAAAAAATCCTGTGCATGGGTGGCCTTTTTTGCTTCTAGCTTAAAGAGGCCACAATTAAACTCTACCTGCCAAATAAATTAAGGTGATATGGAACAAGTGACACTTTTATTTTTCATCTAAAAGGGGTCCAAAAAAATGCCTATTCTTTGTCATCAGGCATCTTCTCCAAAATATCTCTTCAAGATTCTGGCAGAAATGTATAGAATGTTCCTAAACTCTCAGACATATCTGAGTAATTTGCCCTGTTTCTAATTTCATAGTAGTGAATGAAGGGATGTGCTCAAATCAAATTTTGAATGCTTGTTGGGAAGGGAAATGAAGTAGTTCAGGGCTGTTTTGATTCTTGTTATATAGTAGTGAGGTCAGCAAACTTTTTCCAAAAGGGGACAGAGAGTAAGTATTTTAGACCTTGAGAGACATCTGATCTCTGTAATTGAGACTCTGCTCCTGTTGTGTGCAAACAGCCCTAGACAATAACATAGAAAAGTGGGTGTGGCTGTGCTCCAATAAAACTTGACTTTGAAAATAGGTGGCAGGTCAGATTTGGCTGCGATTTGCTGACCCCTGATACAGGGTAATGTCAAGACTGATGAGACAACTCGGTCAAGGAGGAATAGTTTCCATCAGTTTTTCAGGTGAAGCTGTTTTACAGTTACAGGTGAAACTGTTCTTTATAGTTTAATTTCATGTATATAAAGCTGTGACTGAAGGAATTGGTAGAAATTTCTTCTGATGGGATCCTCATGCCTTTTGCTGACCAGAAGAGAAGCATCTTATCTGTCACTGGATAAAGATGCTGATCTCCTTACTGAACATCCTGTCTATAATAAATTCTTTATTACCCTTTAGAAAAGCTAAATTTGTTTGATTTCCCCAGGTGGTGTCTATTGTTGGTCCCTCTGTCATCTGTATCTTCCATAGACATTTGTGCATTAATACTTGCAAATGGATAGAAACTGTTTAGTCAGCTTCTCAATGTTTCTTTCACCAGAGGGTGCCAATCACTCATGATGCTTCAGAGCTCTACCTTGTAGGTTGAATCTGTTTCTAAGAGGTAAAGCTTGGTGGACAACATGGTATTAAACTGCATCAAAAAAGAGAGCAATTTCCATAAATCACTGAAGAAGTGCTCAGGTATAAATATCAGGCATGTAATTCCTTCCCATGAGTGAAGTTTGAGCAGCACCAAGTAGGGCCTTCTAGTCCAGGATTATCCAATATCCATTCCCAAACTACCAACTCTCAGATCTCAAGATAAAGAAGAGCTTTCCTATTATTTCTATGTTAGCTATGCAGGGAATTGCTGTACTTTAGCTGGAATATTATAACTTGGCTCTCACTCTCCAGGGTCTATTTCACAAACCAAATAATAATGGTATATGGTATATATCCATGCAGATAAAAAATAATCTGGGGTCATGTTGAGTTGAGACAGTATCCAAAGTAAGCCATGAATTTGATGCCAGGAAATGGAAAGTGAAGAAATTCATAGCTGAGAGTAGGCAAAGTGATGAAAACTGGCATTTGTCTATTAATCGATGTTGGGAAACCATTAATCTAAATCTGAACACTATTCTGATATTTGAATCACTCTGGTAAACTCCCTGCAGAGTTATTTGCTGGCATATGTTTGAATTTCTCCAGTTATGGAAAATTTTCTAGCACTTGAAATATCTCACTTGTTCTTAGATTCTAAGGAGCATTTCTACTTTGCACTGAATTTAATCTTCCTATAACCACACCATTAGTCCTTATCTTAGTCTGTTGGGCTTTCCATTACAAAATACCAAAGCTAAAATACTGGTTGGCTTGAATAACAGAAATTTATTTTCTCACAGCTTTAGAAGCTATTAAGTCCAAGATCAAATCGCTAGCCAATTCAGTTCCTGGTGAGAGCTCTCTTCTTGGCCTGCAGAGGGTGACCTTATTACTATATCCTCAAATGGAAGAAAGAGCTCTGAGCTCTTCTTATAAGGGTACCAGCCTATTGGAACAGGGTTCCGTCCTTATGACTTCTTTTAACCTTTTTTTTTTTTTAAGATTTATTTATTTGAGAGAGAGAGAGAGCACAAGCAGGGGGAGCAGCAGAGGGAGAGGGAGAAGCAGGCTCTCCGCTGAGCAGGGAGCCCGAAGCGGGACTTGATCCCAGGACCTTGGGATCATGACCTGAACCAAAGGCAGACGCTTAACTGATTGAGCCACCCAGGCAGGCGCCCCAACTTCTTTTAACCTTTATCCTCCTGAAAGGCTCTATTTCCAAATACAGTCACACTGAGGGTTAAAGCTTCAATACATGAACTTCAGGAAGGAACACATTCAGTCCATAACAGTCCTCATCTGTTTCATATTACCACATAAAATAAGTTTCATCTCTTTTCCATACACCAATTCTACCAATATCTGAAGACATTTTTTGAACTTTCTGTAGCTTCACTAACTTTTCTCAAATGACTTCAAGTCTTATTAATATTTTGAACCATTCTCTGAATATGGGCCAAAAGATCTTTATCACTCTTATAACCAGAACATTAATAACATAAGCACATTTACTTATTAGTCTCAGCAAGAATTTTTATTCTCATTATTCTAATTCCTACTTATATATCTCTTACAATCTAAGAATAGATTTTTCCAGTTACACCTTAGCTACATCATATTATTGACTTTATTGTGCTTTCTTTCAACTAGAATAACAGCTTTTTTTCAAATATGTGTATGACCTCTAAACATATTCTCCTATATCTTTTTTCTTGTATTAGTTTCTTTGACTCAATTTTAGGGCCCTGTATTGATGATGATGACATCAATGAAGATGATAATAATAATGATAATGATCTTAATGTTGACAAAGAAGGAAAAGGAGATGAGCGTCACTTGAGTGTTTGTTATGTGCCAAACACTGTGATGAAAGCCTTATATACATTAGACTATTTAATCCATAGACTCTTATGATTGTAGGTATTATTATTCCAAAACTGTAAATGAGGAAATAAACCTTTACAAGAAATAAATCTTCGGGGCGCCTGGGTGGCTCAAGTGTCTGCCTTTGGCTCAGGTCATGATCTTGGGGTCCTGGGATCGAACCCCACATCGGGCTCCCCGCTCAGAACGGAGTCTGCTTCTCCCTCTGACCCTCCCCCCTCTCATGCTCTGTCTCTCTCTCTCTCTCTCTCTCTCAAATAAATAAATAAAATCTTAAAAAAAAAAGTACATCTTCAATCTGTCTTTCACAACTACCTGGTTCCATAATTTTGACCAATCTATAACAATTCTAACCATATATTTTTTTATACATGCTGGCAATGTTGGGGCATTGGAAAGAGCAAACTATGCCCCTAAACTAGAGATGAGAACATGAGCCATTACTTAAGATATTCTATACTAGCTGAAAAGTTATCGAGCACTTCCTCCTGAACGGTGCCATGTTGTTTTGACCTACCTCTTGGGTCAGAATTTCTTTCTTTTTTTTTTTTTTTTTTAAAGATTTTACTTATTTATTTGAGAGAGAAAGAGAGAGAGCACAAGCGGGGGGAGAGGCAGAGAGAGAGGGAGAAGCAGGCTTCCTGCTGAGCAGGGAGCCCGATTTAGGGCTCAATCCCAGGACCCTGAGATCATGACCTGAGCCGAAGGCAGATGCTTAACCGAATGAGCCACCCAGGTGCCCGGGTCAGAATTTCTTGGGGCACTGTAAGTTGGAAGTATTCCTGACCTAGTGGTAACTGTGGTATTTTCTTTAGTTGTGAATACATACTTTTGTCAGGTTAGAGTTTTTAGAAATTCAACCATGAGATAGTAGTGCAAGCTTTCAGGCAGCTAAGGATGAAACTTTGGATGGAAAATTATTTTCTCTTTCTTTTACTTGTTTTAGTACAAAATACATACAGCACAGTTATAAAAGCACCACTCTATTTCTATATGTAATAGGCCTGCAGAATGCCAACTGGAAAACCAATATTCCTATTACTATATGAAATGTACTACAGCTAGGTTAGTGAATGCCAAAGAAAGTATTTCTTAAAGGAGGGAAGATTTTAAGGACTTCATTTTCAATGCATATGTTATCCCATTCCTATGCCTTGTGGGCTCTCAGATGTACAACAAACAAAAGAAGGAGGCTTAGCTTGATCTAGCCCTTTGCAGCAAAGGGACTCAGACATGTTTTATCTTGAAAACCTAGGAGTAACTCAGAAAGGGAAAATCAATCTCAGGCAAAAACAAATATGCTCTAGGTAAGTGTTTTGGAAACAATACATCCAAAAAGTAATCCTTTCTGGAAAATGTGCTAAAGAATATAGAACTACAATATATTCCTACTATCATAATACTGCATTAAGAACTATAAAGGTACATTTTTTTAAGAAAACCAATTTTATGATTTACTCAGAAAACATGTTCTTTGTACCTACTATGTGCTAGGACCTAAGGCCCTGAAGATAAAAAATACAAATAAAATGTAATGAGTATTTTCAAAGACCTTAACATATAGGGGAGGACACAGACAGATACAGAACTTACTGAAGAGAATGTGTAGACAGTAATAAGGGAAAGATGGATTCTCCTTGTGGGTCCAAAAGAAGTATTCACAAAGTAGCTAAATTTGAATAAATTAGATATAATATAATCTACCTTATATATGTATATATATCATTTTTAATAGAGTATTAAAAATTTTTAGTCCATATTGTCTCTTTTTTATAATTTTAATTAAATTTACTAAATATTTTTCTACAATAAAAGCGATGGCCTCTCAAAACATCTTCCCACAAATCTAACATAAATAAAACTTCTCTTGGGTTTGAGGGAAATGTAATCAGAAAAGTACTGCTTCAATAATTACATTTTTTTCCTCTTTAAAGCTGCTTGTATCTTTAATTGTTTTGAGTGCCAGAGCTTTTTACTTATCCCTCCCCTTGTTAACTCAATGGCAACTATAATTTTATTTTTTTTTTATTTTTATTTTTTTTTATTTTTTTATTTTTTTTTTAAAGATTTTATTTATTTATTTGAGAGAGAGAGAATGAGAGACAGAGAGCGTGAGAGGGAGGAGGGTCAGAGGGAGGAGCAGACTCCCCGCCGAGCAGGGAGCCCGATGTGGGACTCGATCCCGGGACTCCAGGATCATGACCCGAGCCGAAGGCAGTCGCTTAACCAACTGAGCCACCCAGGCGCCCGCAACTATAATTTTAAACATAAGATGGACTCATGCATGGAAATAGCATTTACAAGTAGCCAATTATGTCCCTCAGAGTGTTTTCTCAGAAATGGCTTTGCTTTCTTACACCCGGAATAAGGTGATTATTATCTAGCTGTTAGTTGTAAGTTACTTAGTAGGGTTTTTTCAGGATCATTTTTTTATTACCTCTATTTGGGACTGTTTGAACACTCAACTTAGAGCGATGTTATCAAATAGATGGAGGAACCCGTCAACAATTTGCTGCCAGAGTTAGTGCTGGCTTTTATTGCCTGGTAACTTTATATAAAAGCTTCAACTTCAACATCTGCAACATCAACTGCTGGCCTTCAGATGATAACCACAAATGACAACAGGGGAGATATATAAATGCAGTTTGCATTACCAAAAAGATCTATACTGAAAATCACTAAACATGAATATAGGAACACAGCCCTAGTTCGAATTCCAAATTAATTTGAGTAGAAATTCATAAAATAATGTATAAGCCATAAGACTATATTTTCCATAGTCATAATAGTTATTTGAATAACAAAAGACAGTCAAAATAGTTTTTCCTATTCATGTGGAAGACTTCCTGGTACTCTGACAAGACCATTTCAAAGCAATATATTTAGAAATTGTATCAAAATTTCACAATAAACATAAAAAGTATTTCCTTGCAATATTATTTCAGAACATAAAACCAAATTCCTGATGTTTAATATCTTATGTTAAAAGATTATAGAAAAGATGATGATTATTAGAACAGACCAAGAGTGAACCAGAAACTGACTATTCCTGAGCTTTTGTTGTTTTGAGGGAGGAAGGAGTGGGAGAGCCTAACTGTCCTAATAAAACTATATAATAATAGGAAATAACATCTTTTACTTTCATTTTCACTGTAACAGCAGTATCATAAATAGGTTATCATTGTGAAACTACTCTGAGACCATCAGTTTTCCCAAGAGCCTCATTTAAGCTGTCAAAATTCAAACCATTCCCTTTTAAAGGACCTATGTTTTCACCATCCTTCTGGACTTTCTTTCCTTCATTGTTTAACCCTCTAACTCTGCCATACTCTCATTTACCTCTGACTCTGCATGTGGTTGAGTTGTTTTCAATGTCAACTTAATCAACACTGAGAAATCTCCCATTTTTTGCTAGATATGCAGTTTTTTCTTTTATAAACAATTTGCATTGAATTTTCCTTGTGTTATAACATTTGACAATTGCCAAAGAGACAGTGGGCTTTCCCTTTGAGGTTGATGTAATAGGTCTAGCCACACGCCGATGGTAGGCTGAGAGGGATGCTTCTGTGGGCGGGATTTGAAAGTGGTCACTTCATTAGTGAATGTTTTCATGTCCTGATGACTTGTCTTCCCTGCGTAACCTACCAGTTGTGATTCACACAAACTATTTAGTAAATCTAGTTTAGTTTATTTGTTTTCAAATGGAGATTATAATAGTTCCTACTTCTTGGGGTTGTGATGAGGAAACTATTTTCTGTAAAGTTCTTAGCAGACTGTCTGGCTCAGAGCAAGTGTTCAATACACATTGGCTATTGCTTCATGGGAAGCTGCTCGAAATCATAATCATTCTGTCAAATGGTAGCTAGGACAAGAAGCACAGTTTATTAATAACGTCTTAGACTAACTACATCTAAAATTAAACTAAGCATCCTTTCTTGTTTTTTTTTTTAAATTTTATCGTATCACAGTTACATATCCCCAAAAATGTAAATAACTTTACAATAACATTAAAACATTAAGAGTAAGGTATGTCATTACTGAAAATTTCTAAAACACCAAAGGAAGGCAGGATAAGGGTAGTAGTATAGCGAGATTTCCTAAAAAGTATCTTTAAACATCCTTCCCTCTTCATAAAGCCCACCTTTGTAGTAGCTGGTCCAAAGCTCCTCTCTTGCTCTTTACCCCAACCTCTCTCTTCATTTTTCTGACTCACACTATGCACCCCTTACCCTCTTTTTTCAGCATTCCAGATTTTTCCTTTTATAATCACCTCCCTCTTCTTTCATACCCACTTAAATTTAACCTCCAGGCTTTTTACTGTTTTCTTCACTATTCATATCTTCCCAACCAAGATCTAGGGACTAAGCAAATCAATCAGGAATCCTCCATAAACACCAAGATTTTTCTTGGTCACAGTTGACTTTGGTTCTGCTCTTGGCTGTCATTAGTAGTTGTCTGAACTTGGTTCAGTCATTTTACTCTCTCTGTTTTTTCACATATAGGAGAGATTTAAACTCTGATTGCTAAGCTACCTTTCAATTAAAATTTTGTATGAGTTTCTAATTATTATAAACTCCAAATTTAAGAACACTATAAATACGACATACATGGAAAATAAAAATAAATTATTTTATTATTGATAATAAATTAATTCTTTTGCAAAGAAGATTCTTGTTTAATCATAGAAGGATAAAACATGGTGCTCTACATAAGTGTTTTCTTCCCTACCAATGGCAAATCAATCTACTTTCCCCAAAGTAACATGCTTTAAAGTTTATCTTCAAAATGTATCTGATTTTGAAAAATCATTCTAATTAATCCAAATTAAGTGGCCCTTGGAATTTTTATTAAGGCACATATAATTTTACATTAAAGAAACCAGACAATTAATAAAAGATGACTATTTTAAATGGTATTTTTATTTTTCTCATTATTTTTTGTTCTTTTTACTACTTAAGGATCATTCAAGTGTTTGTATTTAAGTCATTTAAATTTCCAGACATAAAGTCAACCATTCAGAAAAACCTCAAGTAAAAATAAACATGATAGTGAAATCAGGAAGCCATGAAAACAATCAAAGAAACACAAGAATAAAGACAGAACAAAAAGTAAAGACACAGAAGAAAAAAAATTCTTTTCAGCTGGCCTACTAAGGAATGCTAGCAAGGACATAGGAAGAATGAGTGGTGGAACAAGAATGAAAGAAAAGAGCAGGAATGCAGGGGGGAAAAGGCACAAAAGGAGAAGGGAAGTGAATGTTAGACTGCACAAATAATTAGAAATGGTAACATGAGGGCAACACACCTCTCTGGAGTGTGAAGTAATGACAACAGAGAATGGAGAGAACCCTTAGGGAGGACAGAGAAATATCACCTAGAACATCACTATAGGGCTCAGTATACCCCAGTCCCTCCACTGTGCTCAGGCATGCCGCAGAAGTCCAGGCAGCTCAGGCCACCTTGAAGGGGATCAGGTCACAACCTGCAGCTTTTGACATCCTGTACTTGGCATGCGCCACACAAACAACAGAACAATTAGTATATAATCTACAGAGGCACTACTAGAATATACTTCAAAGAATTATATTGTCTGTAGTGCACTCTGAAAATATGTAAGTATAAATTATGTGACATATGAATGGGTATGAATTACTTTTAATATACACCTTAGGGGTATTTGGTTAATATGTTTAAGTATTTGTGGTAGATCACATTCCTAAGTTTGCAATCTTATCTCTATCATACATTTTCTTTTTCAGTATGAACTTACCATTTCTCTACCAAGAAATGGAGTCTATTTCTCCTAAACCTTGGATATCAGTTGACCTGGCATTGTGAAAGCAACAGAAGTGATATTTCAGAAGCCTAGAAATTAAGAAGGCCTAGCAGCTTCTGTTTTTGTGCTCTGAAGAAAGCCAATCACCACATAGGTAGTCTAAGTATCCTGAGATGGCCACAGGGTATGGGAAAAAACCCACACCAGCCATAAGCAGAGGAAACAGGCAGAGAGAAAGAGAGGAAAAGAACAACAGAGAGAGAGAGGGGAAAAAAAAAAAAAAAAAGAGGGAATGACAGAGGCCCAGCCAGCATTCTATTTTTCCAATTATCTTGACTGAGACATAAGACATGTGAATGAAACAGTCATTTTGGACATTCCAGCCCCAGAAGTTTCCAAATGGAACAAAAAATAAGCTCTCCTCACTGGACCCTTCAATACTGCAAACTTGTGAGTAAATAATTGATACTTGGTGTTTTCAGGACTAAATTTTTTAATAATTTATTATGACGCATTAGGTAAATGAAACAATCCGTAATCAGCACTTGAAAGTTGGTTACTTAACACTTCAGATATCCTTATCAAAATACAAAAAATATATTTTGTTAATTAATACATGGAATGTTAGATCTAATATGTATTAAAGAAATGAGTACTATGGTCATTTAGAAAGATTTCATAACTAAGTATAAGAACAGAGCCAACACAGAATGACATTAGGTATGCAGCCATGTCATGCATTAGCTTTAAAAAATTAGTCATTTATTCAAAACATGATTTACGGGGGCCAAGGACATATGAGATTTACCCAGGCTAAAAGATATGGTGGTACAATTTTTTTACGCTTCATGGCAGATTTAACAAAATTTAATCTAGGCTTGTTTATTTTGTAACATAACCCTGTTGGTGAGGTTGTGGGGAAGGGGGCATAAAGATACTACCCACCTCGGGGCACCTGGGTGGCTCAGTCATTAGGCGTCTGCCTTTGGCTCAGGTCATGATCCTGGGGTCCTGGGATTGAGCCCCACATTGGGCTCCCTGCTCAGCAGGAAGCCTGCTTCTCCCTCTCCCACTCCCCCTGCTTGTGTTCCCTCTCTCGCTGTCTCTCTCTCTCTCTGTCAAATAAATAAATAAAAAATCTTAAAAAAAAAAAAAGATACTACCCACTTCTAATTACCGTATTCTATAGATACTTACAAAAAAACCCTGACAATGACCCAAGAGCCAAATTGGCTCTAGTCAGTTTATGAAATCAGGAAATTCTGGCCAATACAGTAAGTATAGGAAGTGGCAAAAGAGAAGACTGATTATTGTAGATATCTTTCTCTACTTTGTATTACTAGGTTCCTTGAGAAGACAAAGTAGAACAGACAAAAGATATATTTAAAAGTTTAAAAAATGATACATTTTGTACAAGCCTCCACAATAAATGATCTCAAATATCAGAAATTATAACTGGTCAAAGCATTTTCAGCATGAAGCTATCCCCGTCAGTAACTGTATGTTCTTTCATGTTTACTCGTAACCCTCATGCAAATTTGATTCTATTCTCCTGAAATTAATACAATCCAAAAGTAAAGTTAAATTCAGTATCTTTCTACTCAGTAAACATGTGTGAGTCCCTGTGGAGCCAGATATAAGCAGTGAATATTAAAAAGCAAATAAACAAGAGAAGTATGTAACATACTTTCAAAAAGTATGTACCATAGAGAAAGAAGATAAAAGACAAAGTCATAACTGCAGTAAAAACAAGATGAGAAATGCCAGAATAGACATAAATACAGGTTGCTATGGAATTCTATTAAGGGAAATTAACTCAGACTTCACTGTCAGGGAAAGCTGCCTTGAGGAACTAGAGGACAGTACAACAGGAGCTCACTGGGTACAGACAATTAGAGGGGATCTTCCAGGCAGAGTTAGAGACATACAACAAAAGCTCAGGGCAAATGGGCTCTTGATGCAACTACATGGAACCACAATCCTGTGGAAGAATATGAAACCTTGGGCAAATGGAGGTCTCAGGATAAAGTCTGTATTTACAAACCAGTAAGAAAGGAGGCTGTAGAATTTGAAACAAGTCAATGGTATGATATCTTAGAAACACTCCTCTCTGTCAGCCCTGTGGAGACATACTAAGAATGCCAATGATTTCTAAAAAGACATGTAGGGAACTTGAGCCACTTTGTTTTCTCAAAAGTGCTTTTAGAATTCTGGACTCTCTTTGGGTAATCTCATTCCCTCTCATTGCTTAAATTATAGCACAAAACCAGTCAGATCTCACTTTGGAGCTTCATCCATTGTCTCATGGAAATCTTGACCTAATAGTCCTTGAGGCATTTTAGACTCATAGGTATAAAAGTGAATTTATCATCTTCCCCTTCGACTTGCTTGACTTCCAATATTTTCTACCTCAGGGTTGGTTTTCTCAGCTACCTAATCAGCTCAGAATAGAAACTTGGCTGTTGTCCTTGACTTTACACACTACTTCAACTTAAATCTAATTGTTACATGTCTTATTGATTTTAATCCAAATATTTATAAAATCTGTTTCCTCCCCTCTCTCATTTCCCTGTTCAAACTGAGACTTTTTTTCTCTAAACTATTTGGCCCTCTCCTACCTAAGCCACCATGCTCTGCTCTTCTCCCAAATGCACTCCCATAGAGCTGCTAATATAATTTATTTAAAACTTAAAAACTTAAAGTCTGATCCTGCTGGATGAATTCCAGCTACTTAAAATGACATCTAAGGCTTTCCAAGATCTAGCCCCTGCCTCCTGTTCAGCCTCATCATTTACTCCCTCCTAACATATTGTATATTTTGAGAAAGCTGAATTGTTAGCACTTCCTCACTCATACCCTGTTTTCTGTGTTTTTTTTTTTTTTTTCTCTTCTGTCTTTAATCACACTTTTTTTCTGTTAGTCTGTACTCATCAGTTCTCTCTTTTCCGGGCGGTCACTGCCATCTTTTCAGACTCAGTTCACCTGTTATGACCCCAGCTGGGTTATATCTCCTTGTCCCTTTGTATCTCCAAATCCCCAAGATGCACTGCTTTTGGGACAGTTTATTAGAATGTTATCTCTCCTTCAGTTGTCCAAACTCAAAGGAGCAGGGCCTTTTGTACATGTTGTGTTCTTAGTGTATGCACATCATTTGACAAAGAGTAAAAGCACAACAAACATTTGCTGAAGAATGAATGAACAAATAGTGCCACATCCAAAGGCCAGACAAATGCAATGTAAAGTAGCTTATCATAATGCTGAGTAGTTTTCTTGTAGAGCTGCTCTGTTCAGTGCCACATGGAGCTATATCACTTGAAATGTGGCTAGCCTGAACTGAGATGTAAGAAACACTAAATTTCAAAGATTTATTATAAAGAAAAAGCATGTAACATATCCTATTGTTTTCATGTGGATTACATTTTGAAATGACATACTGGGTTACAGAAAATGGATTATTAGAATTAATTTTCCTTGCTTCTTTTCACTTTTTCAATGAGGCTATGAGGAAACTTAAAATTATAAATTTAAAGTTGCATTGGAAAGAGTTAAATGTAGACTATTTGAAATATTCCTTCAGTGACTTTCTAGATGGAGGCTGAACATGACTGTTCCATAGTGACTGGGTTTTGCTTGGATAATTCTTGTCAAAGAGAATCTTAGCTGGTGCCAATGAATTTAACACTGAGAGGATTATTTGTTTCTTTTGGTTTTTGTAAGAGATATGTTGATGTAGTTTTTGCTGATGTGATTATTCACAGCAAATATGATGTTTTAGCATTTCATTTGCCTAGTCTCTAGCACAGTGGTATCACACATTTCATGTTCCAGAAATGGGTGATAGATGAGTGAATGTCCTTTGTCAGGTATAATAAGGGCAGGTTGACTGCTCATAAACATATGGATTTTGCACATCCCATATGGAATAAGCTATTTGAAGATTTAAAATACGTTTTCTAGTTTAAAATTTAGCATTTTCATTTGATGATGCTATTAGCTGATATTCCTCAAAATAAAGAATATGGTGAAATAATTTTCAGAAATGCTACATTCTGTATCCTTCTGCTTAAAGATTAAAATAAATATTAGCATAATAAAGAATGAGCAGTTTTTCAGAGAAAAAGCAAAACAAAATAACCTGTGTAAAATTGTTTAACTCAGTATTTCAAACTTTTCACACTAGTTTTCATCTGCCAGTCTTTTTTTTAAAAATCATTCAAAAACCATTTTATCTCTTCTTACAGAGGGGCATCTAATCAGTAGGCAAGTATAGGCAACCTCATTTTATTGTGTTTCACTTCATTGCACTTTGCAAATATTGTGTTTTTTATATTGAAGGTTTATGGCAACTCTGAATCAAGGAAGTCTATCAGCACCATTTCTCCCAGTAGCATTTGTTCACTTCATGTCTCTGGGTCACACTCTGGTAATTCTCACAATATTTCAAACATTTTCATTATTATTAAATTTGTCAGGGTGATCTATGATTAGTAATTATGACTTGCTGAAGGCTCAGATGATGGTTAGCATAAAGACACATACACTGTTCTTTTAAACATAACGCTATTGCACATTTAATAGACTATAGTATAAACATAACTTTTATATGAGCTGAAAAACAAAAAATTAATCTGACTCACTTTATTGTGGTATTTGCTTTATTGCGATGGTCTGGATGGTATTTGCTTTATTGCGAATGGACCTGCAATATCTCTGAGGTATGTAATTATTTATTTCTCCTGAATGGTCCCTTCCTATGTTTATTTAGTAATAAACCATACATACCCTTACTCAAAAAGAGTGATTCATTTTTGTTGCCAAGAAAACACTGACCCCAAGAAGATACAGAGAGGTTTTGTGAATATTTTCATTAGTACATAAGATCCACAAATACTGAACTTTATCTGATTACTCAACAGTGAATCCCCAGCAAAGCACAATGCCTAACACACAGTAGATATTCTCTAGATGGATGGATGGGTAGATGGATGGATGGATGATGGATGGGCTGGTAAAAGGTGTCTGATACTGTTACTTGTAGTAAAGGAGCATAACATGTTTTAAAAGCATGAGCTTAAATTTTGGCCTTACCACTTAATAGCTATGAAACCAAAATGAGGCCATCAACTGCTGCATGCCTCAATTCCTTCATCTGTGAAATGGAATTAGTAATATTACCTACTTCCAAGAGCTATTAAACGTATGAAATGAGATAGCAAGTATGAACAGCTGTAGAGCACTGTACAAAGAGAAAGTACTCAGTAACTATTAACTACTATGATAAAGACAGTGGGGTTTTATAAGGAAGGATACTTTATACAGATATTTTGGGGGAAGAAAAATTTTCCAAAATGATCCTACTTCTACACACCCTTGAAATATCACACCAGGTTTCTCCTTTGTAGTCCCAAATTCATAGTAAGTGAGATCACACAATATAGTGGATCTTGGACCTGTGCTGCCTGGGTTCAAATACAATCATGATTCCACCACTCCCCAACTGTGTGTCCTTGAGCAAGTTGATCAATCTCACTGTGCTTCAATTTCCTTAGCTGTAAAATACAGATAAGTGTCTATCTACAAGGTTGTTATAAGGACCCAAAAAACTAATATTTGTAATGAACTCAGAGTATATCCTGGCCAAAAAAAAAGAGGAATACATGTTCCAGAATGCTTGTTTACTTGCTGAAGAAATGAGCAGATGAATGTTCCTTTAAGTTATATAGATGATATGATTCCTCATATCAGTGATAAAAACTAACAGATATGGTATTGGAGCCTGAGGAACAGTCAGCAGGCAAGAGTGACAGTGAAGAACAAGACTTTATGGAACTGCAGAAAATAATTTCTGCTTTCCTATTCTGGAAAGATAGATAAGTTACACTGTTTTAAATGACAGGAAACTGCATTTTCATTGATAACTTCTTTAAGTAATTGCGGCAAAAATAAAACATATAGTGAATATAAGGAAAACAAAAAGGTAATTATATTTATACTAAGTACTTAAGAAATTTTTTAGCATATGGACTGAAATTAAGTATTTCATAACATGGACATCCATTTGTGCATCATAATCAATCTCAAAACTTTTATTTCCATAGTGGAGTACATGGGATTAGACATAACTTCAAAAAAAATTTCTTGTGTTTATTTAGCACAAGACAGAATTAAACTTTAATGTTGGAAAGAAACTCAAAATAAAGTAACAGCAAAGGATAAGTTATTTAATGCACACTATGAAATATCTCAATCTTTCTTATTACAATCCTAGAATGGTGGCATCTCCATTCTGCAAATGAAGAAAAAGAAGCCAAGAAAGGGTAAATGGCCTGCACAAGGTCCATGGCTATGAATTGGGAGAGGTAGGATTCAGCTCCAGAGCTCCAATTCTTAATTGTGGAGCTCTACTACTTCTTCTGAATTAATACTTGTAGTAATGTCACTGATTTCTAAGAAAGCACTATTTTATGTCATGGAGAAAATGGAACATGCCTCAAAGGCAATATATTCACAAAGTCTTAGCCCTAAGAGAGTTGGTTCTTAATTATCAGAAAACTGTTTTTTTCTTACCATGTCCTGTAACTAGACGCTGTGCACTTTTTGTCTTTGAAGAAGGCGGTGTAGTCACTGATAAAGGCAGTTTTAATAACTTTGGATTATGTAACATTTTACAATTGACTTTATGAAGTTCTTCATTTTCATCTTTATGGATTATGTTGTAAATTCTCTGAGTTCACACTTCACTTATTTTCCCAAGTCTCAGCCTCCTTAAATTTTACCTTATGATTTTTGTGAGATCATTCACCTGAGGGCTCTGTTCTCTAGCCTCTTGGCTAAATTAGCCTTAAGTCCTTAAATTTCACTAGAAAACTATCTTCCACATTAATATCCCCAAAGAACTTAAGCCAAAAATTGATTTTATTCCACTTGCTGTTAAGTTACATAGATTATGCTGCAAAATTAAACAGGGTTTTAAAATTATATGTATTACTAGAATTCCCTAACTAATACAAACTAGATTACTTCTTGCTTTACTTTACCCATTGCCCCTTAGCCACTTACAAGGGAACACTGAAGCACTTCAATTTTAATAAATCTATTAACACAGGAAAAAACAGTGAATATATATTCATTTATCTCAACTGTCATCTGTTTTTTCCTTTTTCAGAGTTTAAGCTATGAACATGAGATGTGTTATTGTGAGGGTTTAATGATTTAATTTTCAAACGAAAACTCTTTGAGACCTTTTACAAATAAATGGAAATTTAGGCAGGAACAGAAGGAACACCAGATGGGGGTCTCTCAAGATGTGTCCTCAGGGATATTATATGAAAGTGAGGTGAAATGATCTTAGGTGAGCACACTATAATAGAATTTGTGACTGTGATAATATCTTAATATAAAGAATACCTGTGTAATCCATAATAAGTAGTATATCATATACATTATTTAGTAATATATAAAATACAACTAAATAATATTAAATATAAAATAAATATTAAATAATGTTAATGATATTAAACAACAATAACATATAATAGTATACTATATGGTATATAATATATATTATAAAAAGTATATATGAGTTATTATATAGCATAGAATGACAGCATTTTGAACTGAAATAGACTTTTCAAAATAATGTAATCCAAGCTTATCATCTACAGATGGGTGTTTGAGGCACAGAAATTTCAAGTAATGGTCAACCATGTAAAAACTCATTATTTTTTGGTAGACATAATTGAAAACCAAGTGCCTTATTTGGTCTGGTATTTTTTTTTCCACCAATCCAAGCTGTTTCCTGAAAGAGCATACAGATATGTGTAAGATAAATATTTTTCCTCCATGTAGGAGTATTTGGCAATCTGCAACATTTTTTTTGTTGTTGCTCCTGGAGAGGTTTGAGAGCATTACATTATAGTTGTCATGCTCTTTGTGATCAAACAGAAAGAGTTTGGCTTGAGTAACAAAGAGCTATGGAGTGTGCTTAAAATATGCGTGCCTAAGACATAAACTTGTAAATAGAATAAAATTATGTTGATTTGTGGTTGGGATTCCAGTGAATGATTACCTCATGTAGAACTGACTTTGGAAACCATATGGCCTTATCTGGTTTCCTCCTCTCATTCACAAACCTCACCTCTTTTCAAGCTCAATACCAATATTTCTTAAAGCTGAATGTCACACATTTTTCAATGAAAAATAGTTTCAGAACTCTTCAATATTTACTTAAAAACAATTTTAGTAAAACATTACTACTTTACATATTTTATGGAAAATATAAAGTCAGAGGAGTGATGTCAGCAAGATGCCAAATTAGAAAGCCCCGGAGTCTCCTTTCTCCTACAAACACACTGGCTGAGCAACAATTCATATATCAATTCCCTTTGTGAGAAATCAGAAACTAATTGAAGGCTCCTTTACTCTGGGAAAGGTAAAACCAGCCTCACTGAAGCCAGTAGGGAGATTCTGGACACTCTCTCAGGGAGACACTGCCTTTAGCATAGTGTATACAATCAGGAAGAGACACCTAGCTTCACCCAGAGGAGAGAAAGGATTGGTTTGCATGTCCAGTACTCCACATTTCTGAAGGGGTTCCCCAGAGGTTTGACTTCTGTGTTGTAAGTCTTGGAGCTTTGATGGGACCAGCACAGTCTAACAACTATACGGAGAATGGAGATGGCAGCTTGGGCTGGTATATGCCATTAATCCTTCCCCTTGCTCAGTACAGAGTGAGCAGATTAAAAAAAAAATCTTAGCTCTCAATTTCTTCCTGATGAAGGAAAGAGTTGTTATGGGCATCCAGCACCTCAACTTCTCTGGGGCTGCCTAAAGAACTAGCATCTGTGTCACTAGTCTTGAATCTCTGATAAGTCCTTCATAGCCCAGTTGAGAGAGAGAATGAAAATAGTGGCTTGGGCTGGTAGATGCCATAATTCCCCCACTGACTCAGCACAGGGCAATCAGAAAAAACTATAGCTTCCTGCTTTTCTCTGGGGGGGGGAAAGAGTTGGTAGAGGTCCCTAGAGTCTCTGGCCAGGCTGATTGGTAGGAGTCTTCTTCTGTATGAGGCAAGTCTGTAAAGACTGGAGGTACCTGGTTTTCCTAATATGCAGACACCAACACAGAGAGTCAAGAAAAATGAAGAATCAAGCAAAGATGTTCCAAAAAAAGGAACAAGATAAAATTCCAGAAACTGACCCTAATTAAATAGAGTTATATGAATTACCTGACAGAGACTTAAAATTAACTCTCACCAATGTTTAGAGAACAGTGAATGAAGAAAGTGGTAATTTCAACAAAGACAATATATTAAAAAAAACAAACTATGAAACAGAAATAATGGAACTGAAGAACATAACAACTGCACTGAAGAATTAACTGAAAGGATTCAACAGGAGACTATATCAATTAGAAGAAAGGATCAGTGAACTCAAATACAGTGAGAAATCATTCAGAGGGGAAAATAGAAAAAAGAATAGGGTGCCTGACTGGCTTAGCTGGTTAAGCATCTGACTCTTGATTTTGGCTCAGGTCATGATCTCAGGGTCATGAGATTAAGCTCCACGACAGGCTCCATGCTCAGTGAGGAGTCTAATTGGGATTCTCTCTCTCCTTCTCCCTCTGCACCAACCACCCCCTCAACCCGCCCCACGTGCGCACTCTCTCTCTCAAATAAATAAATTTTTTTAAAAATAAAAAGAGCGAAGAAGCTCAAGGAAATTATAGGAAGCCATCAAGTTGGCAATATATGAATTGTAGAAGTTCTGGAAAGAGCAGAGAGAGAGAGAGAGGGAGAGGTCCAGAAAACTTATACAAAGAAATAATGGCTAAAAACCTCTTCCTAAATCTAAAGAAGGAAATAAACATCTAGGTCTGAAAAGCCCAAAGAAATCCACACTGAGACACACTGTAATCAAATTGTTAAGTCAACGACAATTTTGAAAGCAGCAAGAGAATAACTTGTCATATACAATAGTACCCTCATAAGACTATATAGCAGATTTATCATCAGAAACCTTGCAGGCTAGAAGGGAGTGGGATGACAAGAGGAAAAAAAAAAAAAACTGTCAAGTAAGAATACCATATTCAGCAAAACTCTTTTATTATTTTTTTAATTTTTAATTTTTTTTAAATTTTATTATATTAGTCACCATACAATACATCATTAGTTTTTGATGTGGTGATTCATGATCCATTGTTTTCATATAACACCCAGTTCTCCATGCAGTACATGCCCTCCTTAATACCCATCACCGGGCTAACCCATCCCCCCTTCCCCCTCCTCTAAAATCCTGTTTGTTTCTCAGAGTCCATAGTCTCTCATGGTTCAAAACTCTCTTTTAAAAATGAAGGAGAGATAAGGATTTTTCCAGAAAAACAAAAGCTGAGAGAGTTCATCACCACTAGACCTACCTTACAAGAAATGCTAAAGGTAGTTCTTCAAGTTGAAATGAAAAGACACTAAACAGCAACATAGCATAAGAAACTATGGAACTTCTTAGTAAAGGTAAATATATAAATATATACTGTGTTACTGTAGTGGTAGTGCACAAATCACTTTATTATAAAAGTTAAAAGACATTAAGTATTAAAAATAGCTATAAAATCATATTAAAAGATATTCAATATGAATAGATGTAAATTTTGACAACAATAACATAATGTGTGAGAAAGGGAGAAGTTAGTGTGTAGAGATTTTGTGTATGATTGAACTTAAATTGTTAGCTTAAAACAGTGTTACAGCTATAGGATAGTTTATGTAAACCACAAGGTAACCATACACACACACACACACACACAGAATATACTAACACAAAATACCTATAAAAGTTACATAAAAGAAAAAGAGAAAAGAATCAAAGTATATAATACAAAAAATAAAAAGCATAAAACACAAAAAAATTAACAAAACACAAAAGACAGCAAGAGAGGAAAAGAGAAAAGAACTATGACTAATAGAAAGTAAATAAGAAATGGCAATAGTAAAACCTTCTCTATCAATAATCACTTTAATTGTCAATGGATTAAAATCCTCATTCAAAAGACTAAATCAGCAACACCGAGTTGTTTTTTGAAAAACAAACAAAAAGATAAAATTGACAAACCCTTCACTAAACTAACAAAGAAGACTCAAATAAGATCAGAAATAAGAGACATTATAACTGATGCCACAGGAATAAAAAGGATCATAAGAGAATACTACTAACAATTATATGCCAACAAACTGGGTAACCTAGTAGAAATAGATAAGCTCCGGAAATATACAACCTATCAAGACTAAATCATAAAGAAATAGAAAGTCTGAATGAACAAATAACTAGTAAGAAGACTGAATTAGTAATCAAATGCCTTCCAAAAAGAAAATCCCAGGAAAAGATTATCTTTACTGGTGACTTCTACCAAACACTTAAAGAAGAATTAACATCAATTCTTTTCAAACTCTTCCAAAAAATTGAAGATGAGGGAACATTTCCAAACACGTTTTATGAGGCCAGCATTACTATGATATGAAAGCCAGTCATAGCCACCACAAGAAAAGCAAACTATCTGCTAATGTCCCTTTTGAAGATAAATGCAAAACTCCTCAACAAAATACCAGCAATCAAAAAGAATCATATACCATGAACAAGTGCAATTTATCTGTAGGATAAGAATGGTTCAACATACCAAGAATCAATTAATGTGATACATCACCTTCACAGAATAAAAGATAAAAATCATAAAAGTATCTCAGTAGATGCAGAAAAAGGATTGGACAAAATTCAATGCCCTTTCGTGATAAAAACACTCAGAAAACTAGGAATAAAAGGAAATTACTTCAGCTAACAATGGCCATACTTGACAAGCCCAGAGCTAACATCATACTCAATAGTTTAGAACTGAAAGGTATTCATCTAAGATCTGGAATAAGATAAGAATGCCTACGCTTACTACTTCATTCACCACAGTATGGAGTTTTAGACAGAGAAATAAATAAATACACACATGCATACATACACACACATATGCATACCCCTATATAGGTATATATGTACATATGTGTATATATATGTATATGTGTGCATGTAAATTGTGTGTGTGTCTGTGTGTGTGTGTATGCAACAAATGTTGCTGAGGAGTGAGGATGTGGAGGAATCAGAACCCTTGTGCATTGCTGGTGGGAATGTAAAATGGTGCAGCTGCTATGGAAAGTACTACAGAGGTTCCCTAAGAATTAAAAATGGAACTACCATATGATCCTGCAATCCCACTTCTGGGTATTTATTCAAAAGAATTGAAATAAAGATCTTAATGAGATATTAACACTCCTATATTCATAGCAGCACTATTCACAATAACCAAGATATGGAAATAATCTAAATGTCTACTGACAAACCAACAGATAAAGAAAATACATAAAAAAGAATACTATTCCTTTTAAAAATAGGAATTCAACCTTTAAAGAAGAGGGAACCTTTTCTTTTTCAGCCTTTAAAAAAGGGAAATTCTGGAGGCACCTAGCTAGCTCAGTGGGTTAGGTGGCTGCCTTCCACTTGAGTCATGATCCCAGCGTCCTGGGATCGGCTCCCTGCTCAATGGGAAGCCTGCTTCTTCCTCTCCCTCTGCTGCTCCCCCTGCTGTGCTCTCTCACTCTGTCAAATAAATAAATAAAATCTTTAAAAAATAAATAAAAAATAAGTAAATAAATAAATAAATAAATAAATAAATAAATAAATAAATAAAAGAAATTCTTCAATAAGTGACAACATGGATGGACTGGAGGACATTATGCTAAGTGAAGGAAGCCAGGCACAGAAAGACAAATACTGAATGATTTCAGTTACATGCGGCATAGTATGTCTCCTTGTATTCAAGTATAAGAATTTCACTAGCGTGCATCCTTAAACTAGAAAATTTTGTTGTTTAGGATATGAACATCTTCCACTTTACAGGTGATACTAAAAGGATTTACAATGCAGATTAAAAACATACTAAACTGTCTCCTTTGCCGTTGCAATTTCCATGTTTGTTACAATAGGAAGCAAATGTCCAGCTAGATTCTCCCCCTTTTGCCAAGGGAAAACATCTGTTCCTAACAGAATGCTGATGATATTCCTTCATTCACCACCATGAGTTTAAAAAGAGGTTGTCATTTCTCTTACAAGTTTATTAATGATCTCCATATCAGAAACCCTAGTAGATGCTTTTCAGCCCTTATTCTTTATAGATCCAATTTTAGCAGGGTTAAACAGCTTCTTTCTTGAAACTTGCTCTTCTTCTGCCTGCTACCAAAACAGCACATTTTTCTGGTTTTGCTCTTCACTCCTCTGCCTACTTTGTGTTCGGATACTTAATTACCTTCTCAGTTTTCTCCAGGACTTTGTTCTGGTTATTCTCCTCTCATTCTCCTCACTCTCCCCTGAGGTTATCTCATCTGGTCACATGTATTTAAATACTACACACTGAGAATTCCCCGAGTCATGAACACAAGTTACCTCGGTAACTCCTCTGCAAGCCTCACAGATACCTCAAACTTGAAGTATCCAATCTAATCATCTCCTCATTTCCCCCAAATCTGTTCTCCCCAGTTCTCCTCATCTTAGTAACGGGACCCCGATTTTGTTGCCTAAGCCACCAGAAGCCTTAGACTCATGCTTGAGATCTTCTTCTGACTACTTCATAGATTTATGTGTGCAGACCTGCATCTATTTTTTTCTACATTTGCTAATGAAATGAAATGATTAGGGTGAGGTAGATACAGTGGTAAATATAAGCCAGTGTTCTTGAATAACTTTTCAAAACCAGAAGCAAACACAAATGGAGGAATTCAAGAGAGATCCTTAAAATGTTGGAAACATACAGATTAAGAAAGGATCTGGAGTAGGGACAGACTCAGAGATAGGCCCTCCCAAACTCCTGGCAGAGTTTTGCAAGGATATCAAGAAATAGAGACAAAAGTGATAAAGATATGGGTCGAAGCAAAAAATGGAAGAACAGTTGGTAGAGAAAGGTGGAACTGTGGGAGGAGAATCTGTCTTTATGTTGAGTAGGAGCCAGTTTTTGCTGTACAACTGAGTGAGGCTCAGTTCACAGATTACTGCTTAAGAAAGGCAGGCCCTTGCATGGGAATAAATTAAAAGTGATTCTTATATGTGCAAGAAATGAGAAATAGTTTTCATTGGGTTGGTCTTCATCTTCTATTTTGTTGAAATAGCATTTGGCATTGCAGCCAAATGCCACTGATGGCAAAATAGATAACTAAGAGCCTAAATGGTAGTCCTACAGAATGGCCAAATGAATAAATGAATGACTTAACATATAACCTTTAGAAGAAGCTATGGATTTTTAAACGTTGCAATGAAACTCTGATGTCTATTATTTTGCTTAGGCTTATCAGAGATACAGGTTATGTAAATGCTTATTTAAAAGACTTTTGCTTATTGTAGAGTGATTTTCCCTTTAATATCAAATGGACAGAAAATAAGGTAAAGGTGGAGATTAACTGTTTTTTTGTTTTGTTTTGTTTTTCACCATTTACATAACCCAACAGGGTTGAATGTGGTCATCTTTTGAAAATTATTTTCAACGGTGTGTTTCCATTTATTTCTGATTGATTACCTTGTATTCATATAACAAGTTTCTTAGAAGAGCTCAAAAAGGTTGACAAGCATCCTCTGAAAGTCTATCATAAACATAAATACATAAATTGTTTATGTATTACTGAGGTGTCATTTCCTCTTTAAATTTATAATGAACCCTGATGAGTAATATAAGCTACCAAAATATTCTAACAGAAAGGGAAATATAGCCAACTGACATGATTTTTTTCCTTTGTTCCTCAGGAATCAATCACAACTTTCAAAGGAGAATTCTCTTTATGTGTTAGATTATTAATTTAACAGTAACTTCTTTGGCTAAAAGATTTTTATGGCTGATGATTGACAGGCTTTTTGTAAAAGTGAATGGTTTTGTAGCAGATTAATTATTGAATATGTAAATCCATGTTTTAAACATATATAAAGTAGATAATACTTGTTTTAACCAAAGTGTTCTTGTTTTCTCAAGGGATTCATTTAAAATTTTAATAATTATTGAATTCCTCATTTATATTGAAATTAAAAGTTAAAATGAATATTTAGATTCTTGAATCAATCACTGTTATGAACTGAAAGTTTGTGTCCCCCTAAAATTCATATTAAAATCCTAATCCCCAATATGTCGGTATTAGGAGGTGCCTTTGGGAGGTGATTAGGTCATGAAGGTGGATCCCTCATGAATGAGATTAGTGCCCTTATAAAAGAGATCCCAGAGAACTCTCTCATTCCTTCTGCCAATATGAGGATGTAGCAGAAGACAGCTGTCTATGAACCAGAAAAGGGGCTCTCACCAGACTGCAATCTGTCAGCACCATGATCTTGGACTTCCCACCCTTCGTAACTATGAAAAAATAAATGTTTGTTGTTTAAGTCACCCACTCTTTGGTATTTTTGTTATGGTGGCCCAAGTGGATTAAGTTAGTCACCGATTCCTCAAAAATTCCTATCCCATATAAGAGTATATGCTATCATAAATTCTGTTTTTAATATTAGTGCTTGACTTGAATGTGAAAAAGAACTAGCATCTTCACAGAACACATTTTATGTTATCAACTTTTGTAGAAAGAAAAAAAATCCACTAATGTATTAACAATAGTATATCTAGATAATTGTCTTATTTTCTTTTATATTTAGCAAAGAGAACAGGTGGTACCATTGTAACTTGGTCTGCATTTGTTAAAGAATTAAGACTTGGTGTCCTTAAGCAACTTAGACCCAAAAGCAGGAGCGCATGTACTGAAAAGTATACACAAAGCACTACCAAGGAAAGTGTTTTCCTACCACCAGTGAGGGGGCATTTACTCTCGGACTCTGGCAGTTATCATCTACAGTCCTCACGGGACACAGAATTTTTCACACTTCAGTCACAAAATTGAAAGTGCCTGTTTCATTCTCTCCTCCCTACTGAGCTCTATGTGTTTTTGTTAAGAGAAGCATTAAACAACCTGTCAGCATATACATTTGGATTAGGAGCTCTTATTACATGGAAGGGTTCTGGCCAGTACAAAAAGACATTATTGGAAACTTACAGGCAAGAGAGTAAGTGTAACTTAGCACTTATTGGCTTGAGGATTCAACTATAGTTCTCTTAGTGTTTAATACTGCAAACCTGTTGTTTTTAATTTTCTGAGTACTGACAACCCACTGTGCTTAAACAGCAGCTCTTAATCAGAAGACAATAATTAGTTAGAGCCTGCATGATACTTAGATATTCAAAGGGGCTGTACTGCACAGAAACAGGTTCACAAAGTTGTTTTTTCTTTGTTTTCTGATTCATCGTATGATTTCTCTTTAAGTATTATCAAATAGATATATTTTATATTTTGCTTGTATCAATTATTTAGTACATAGCAATATAAGTGAATGTCACACACATACACAGTTACTGTGATGTAGTAACAGTATGAGAATTAAAAAAATCATAAAATCTTTCTGACTGATATAAAATCTTAGAAATACAGCACATTTAACAAGGAGGGAAAAAATGCTTAGTAGGCCATCCTTTTAATTTCCAGGTAACTTCACTGGTCTACACACTGAAATTTCTCTAAATCTGATTGTGACCAATGTCCAGTTCTTCTACATCCCAGAATGAGTACCAAATTTTTACTGAGACAATCCCTTAATTTTTTTTTTAAAGATTTTATTTATTTATTTGACAGAGAGAGACAGCAAGAGAGGGAACACAAGCAGGGGGAGTGGGAGAGGGAGAAGAAGGCTCTCCGCTGAGCAGGGAGCCCGATGCGGGGCTCGATTCCAGGACCCCGGGACCATGACCTGAGCCGAAGGCAGACGCTTAACGACTGAGCCACCCAGGCGCCCTGAGACAATCCCTTAATTAATGCCAATCCTTTCTAAAAAGGTTTTGGGAGAAAAAAATCTTTAGAATATAGTCAGTTATTAAATTACCAATCTCTGCAATTCTACTTTGACATTCTGTCCTCCCCTAGATAACCACCTTTTCTCTTTTTATTAACAATCTTCTAGAAAAAGTAATCAAATATTTGTTGCTTTTTACATTCCATTTATTCTTCCTCAAAAAGTTACAATTTTTTTTTCTATTTTTATTGTTCTCCTGAAACTGCTGGTGGATGTTTTGTAGCTTTGGTGTTGAACGTATACTCCCTTTGGAAATTCTGTCTTTGGTTTTAGTGACAGTTATTTTTTCCCCTTTTCCCAATACCAATTTCTCTCCTCTTTAACCACTTTTGGGGGCCCCTCTTTAGCCCACTCCTTGACTGCCGATTCTCAGTCATTAACTCTCTCTTCTCTTATCCTACAAAATCAATCCAGTTGGTGACTGTGGCTCCCACTATCACCTGTATAAAGACTTCATAGCCATATTGTCAGGATCACTTAAGTACTCAAGGCTCATATTTCAAATAACTACTCTATATCACAATGTCCCATTGATAGGATGATATGCAGGAATGTACTGATGCAATGGACTGATGAATTAGTGGTCATGGCAAACCAGCTGGCAAATATTTGAAAATTATCTCTGCCCATAACTAATGTAAATGCAAAATGAACTTGCCTTCTTCATAATAATCTTATCCCCATCTGAAGTAAGATGCTATAAATTCTCTACTTACATAAGCCAAAATGGTCAATGAAATTCCAATTTTTCTATTTTTTTCCTATAATTATTTACAAGCTCAACAGCTTTCACAGTCATCCTCTCACGCTTATTGTCACAACACCATTTCTTGTTTAATTATTCCTATTAATATTAATATTGTTTTAATATTAATATTTATATTTACATTTCATATTAATTAATATTATTATTCCTAACTTTACCAATTCTTGACCTGTAGTCTAAGCCCCTTTAATCCTATACTTCAGTTGCGATCAGAGAGAAAACTATATCAGATCACTCCTTGTTCAAACTTCTTAAATGGGTCCTATAGGCATGAGTATTAAAATATATAATATTTCACATTTTATACAGGATGCATTATGCTCAGGCTCCTGCTCACTTTTCCAACATCAAGCTTTCCTCCTGCTCAATTCACACCAAACTCCTTGCCTCCACAATAATGAGTTATTTCTACTCCCACTGCCCCCCTCTCCTAGGTCTTTCCATTACCTAAGCCTGTGTGTGTGATGTTTCATCTGCCCGGAATGATAGTCTACATATATTATTTACCTGGTAGACACTTGATCATCCCTCACATCTATGCATAACTACAAACTCCCTAATTCCCCCAGGGAGATTAAGAGGCTTCCTTTTCTATTTTTGTGTATTGCCCCTGTATATTTTCATATTTCTATTAGACTAAATACCTAACTTTATAGAGACATTTCTGTATCTCCTCAACAGAGTATTAGCTCCTTGAGTTTTGAGAACCTGCATTTAATTAATGTATGCCCACAAAAATTAAATTCTATGTGAAAACTCATCTTTTACTTGGTAAATATATATAAAGCTGTGAAATAAGAAACCAACACATAGGGCACAATGCCCTAACAATAGAGCAATTCTGTGTAATGAGAACGGTAAACTTTTAGTATACTTTGGTAGGATAGATGAAGTCACATATGTTAGTAGAATCGCTTAAAATTTCTTTTTGAAACCATGAAGATAGCTCCACTAACCAGGAAACTTTTCTAAAGTTTTCTAAACTTTTCCAATATTTCTTCCTCATAAAATGACATTTTATGTCATTTTATTATTTACATATTATTATTTACATCTATCTATCTATCTATTTTTTTAAGTAGGCTCCACATCCAGTGTGGAGCCCAATGCAGAGCTTGAACTCACGACCCTGAGGTCAAGACGTGAGCTGAGATCGAGAGTCGGACGCTTAACCAACTGAGCCACCCAGACGCCCCCATAATATATTTTAAAACATCAACAGAAATACCTGGTTTGCACCATGAAGATATGGAAATCCACCAATAAAGACAGATCCTGATTTTGGCAATGGTTTTCCAGATATGTGATTAATAGATTCACTTGCTTTTATAGTCCTCCCTAGAATAGTCAGTTCAGCTCTGCATGGATCAAATTCTTGCCTGCAACCATTTAGGAAAAAAATTTATGGCTTTAGCATGTGTTGTATAAACATTTGTCTGACCAATTAATTAAGCTATTAACAAAAGAAGAAAGATTTAAGTAAATAGATTATCTCACCATAAAACCAACAAAGCCAGAAGTAGATTAATCTGTTCTAAATTAGAAACCCTTAATGTTTTAAGTACATAAATACAAACCTAAATTTTGACAGACAAAACAAATCATGGCAATCACTTAATGAAATAAATAAATCCTGATCATAAACAGATCATTCTCATCATGACTAAAATGACATTAGAGTGTAACATTCTACTTCAGTTTTTTACTTTGTTAAATTTTGTGTGTGAGTGAAAAATATTGTAAAGAATCAGGTTTAAATATGGTTATCTTGTGTACAATATACCTTTGCCTGTAAGAGACAGAGTGTGTGTGTGTGTGTGTGTGTGTGTGTGTGTGTATGTTTCTAGGCACTCTGTTTTGTTGGTTCATTATTTCTACCCCTGCACCAATATCACACTGCCTGAAATACTGGTACTTTTTATTAAATCTAGATATTTGTAGTATAAATCCTCTTACTTTGTTCAGCTTTTTGAATGAGATTATCAAATAAAATTTTTTTCTTTTTTCTTTATTGTGATGAATTATGTATGTTCACTGTTTTTTGAATGTTTGAACGCATTCCTGAAACGAGTCTACTTGGTCGTAACATATGCTGATTTTTAAAAAATTTTTATTTTTTATTTTTTTAATTTTATTTTATTATGTTATGTTAATCACCATACATTTCATCATTAGTTTTTGATGTACTGTTCCATGATTCATTGTTTGCATATAACACCCAGTGCTCCATTCAATACGTGCCCTCCTTAATACATATGCTGATTTTATATAACACAGGATTCACTTTTCTATATTTTAAAGGATATATATGTTAAACAGAGTGCCCTCAAACTTCCTGTCTTGTGCTGTTCTTATAAAATTTTGGTATCAAGATTATGCTGTCCTTATGTTATTTCAGAAAGTTTATGTAATATTGATATTATACCTACCTTTTACTATGTGGTAGAATTCAGTAGTATAGTCACCTGGACTTGGGAGTTTTCTTTGAGGAAGATATTAAGTATGGATGCAATGTATTTCATCAATGCAGCTATCTATGCATTATCATGTCCATTTTATTAAATTGTGGTTTTTTTCTTGAAACATTTTCATTTAATCTGAATTTTCAAAATTATTGGCATAAAATACTTTTATTTATCAAAAATATTTGCATAAAATATATTTATGCCAAATACTATTGCCAAAATAATATAATTGGTGTTGGGACTCTAATGATATCTCTCTTTCTTGTGATATTGGCCATTTATGCCTTTTCTCATTTTATCTGTTTTGCACATCAATCTTGGTAGGGAGTAGCAAATTTCAAAGAACACACTTTCAGCATTGTTGATAGTTGCCATTCTATGTTTGTTTTCTACTCCATTAACTTCTGCTATTTTTATGATTTTCTTTTCACTTTCTTTGGGCTTAATTTACTCTCCTGCTTCTAGGGTGTTTAATACATGCTCTCAAGATTGTAAACTTCTAAGAATAAATTTAGCTGTGTCCAAAAAGTTCTTTCTCATCATCTATTCAAAATATTTTCTAGTTTCTTTGTGATTTTTTTCTTTGGTCCAAGAATTATTCAGAATTGTAAAGGGATTTTCTGGTATTTTTGTATTATAAAAAGTTATAACAGCTCAATCAAGCTTATTCAAAGAATATTCTCTGCTTCTAATCCTTGAAATTTATTCACTTAGGCTGCATAGCCCAGCATATGGTTGATTTTAATGTTTTCATGACCCCAGAAAGTCTGTCCTATATATGTGAATACATACACACATTAAGGCACTTTTATAGTGAATAAAGAATAGGAAAAATGAAATAAATCATGTCTATGATGCATGTGCAACTTTTTCTTAAAAAAATATCTGGAGATTTTTTTGCATCCTCCTTCTATCTGTATCATGATACAAAGTTAATAAAACTAAGACCAGGTATAGCCATGCAGACAATATTAATGCTTTGATAAAGAAAGTTTTGAAAAATATTTGAAGAGATAATGCTGTTCTGTTTATTAAGAACTTGGGAGAAAAATGTGTTGAACATTTTAGAACCCACTTGATATTCTTGGATTCTGTATTTAGAAGCAAACTAGAAGCTTTCTGGGTTAATTACTTCTTATAATTAAGCTGTTAAAAATATCTTAGGGAGGATACAGCTTCTAGGAAGTTATTCATTAAATGATAAAAATAAAAAGCACAAGTACTTTTACTCCGATCAATCTTTAAATTGTAATGTTTGGCAAAACAATTTGTCCTGCTTTGTGATACTAAAATAGCAATAATAATTATTCACTAATACTCTGTTAATGAACTCCTTTCCCATATTTCATTAAGCAAATGAAACCCATTAAACTATCAAACATATTTATTTGGCCTTTGGTTATAATAACTGAAAAGGTAACTTAAAATTATATATATATATATATATATATATATATATATATATATATACTCTCTATTGTTTTTTTTTTCCTGACTACAGAAGCAACATAAACTCATTATAATTTATCCAACATCTAATTTTTGAAGACAACACACCCAAAATGGATTTTTATGCTAAGCCTGCATGTCACCAAACCAATTAGGAATTGCCTGATTAACATTAGTTAGGTAATCTGCCTGAATCCCTTGCCATCCCCTGTAAGAAAAGTAAACTTTTTTTTTTTTTGCCAAGTATAATTTCCTTGTCTCTGTTCCCTTCTGCCTATAAAATCTCTTGCCTTGTATAGCTCTTCAGAGCTCCTTTCTATCTGCTAGATTGAATACCGTGTGATTCATGAATCACTGAATAAAGCCAGTAAGATGTTTGAAATTTACTCCATTAAATTTTGAATCTTAAATACATACACATATGTATTTATATTACAAATTAGAATATTTTATTCTAATGAGAACATTTTCTTTTTTTCTTCATTTAAATATCTGCACATAGTCCATATTCAACTGTGGTGTTTATTCTTATGGCTCTGACTAGAGAATAAAAATGGGAAAATGTGACATACGGTACATATTAATACACAATGGTTCTAAATTATGCAGCACAGACCACATACAAATGCAGAGTAGAAATACTCAGAAATTGACCCCTGTGTGATTAAGATGATTATGGTAGGAAGAGGGAAGAATAAAAGATATTACAGATGTGAGATTTTGAGAAATGGTGAAAGCTGGAAGAGAAATGAATAGAGTTTTAAAGGCTTTGTCTGTCTATAGTTGAGAATGAGAGCTCAGTTCAATACCAGATCTTTAAGCTTCTCTACTCTGAGCATGTGGAACATGTTATTCTCTACTGAGATTATAGTTCATTCACTACAATGTCAACAGCATGAGGAAAGAGAGGCCTTTGTTATGTTACTCCTGTATCCTCAAACCTACAACAGGGCCTTGTATGTGGCAAACACTATAGTATGTGTTGAATAATGAGCAGTTTTACAAGATACTGTCTGAAATAAAATAGGTCCCTAATGAATGACAGCATTTTTCTTTTGAAGATAGCATGTACTTTATTCTAATTATATTTATTAGAAAATATTTCATAAAATGCTGAAAATATAAAAAAGGAAAAGCACAATAACCTGCATTTACCAGAAGGAACTATTATTATTGTACCGCAATTTAAAACTTTCATATTATGATAAAATGTTCCCCAAAGTTGAGAATAAATAAACTCAGAGTTTGCCTTCTTTGTTAATTTAATAATAAAAACATTTATGTATGTTAATATTACTCCACACTATTAATTTTAATGGTTGTACAGTAATTGTATGCTTGTACTTTATTTCTAAGATGCCCAATCATTGGGTATTTGGGAATCTTTTTCCGTTTTTTCATCCTTTCCTGTAAAACTACAATACATGGCTATTTCATATATCTTAATACACACATCAATTTATTTTCTTAGGAAAATTTCTAGAAGTTAACTTGTAGTATATAAGCTTTCTCAGTATTTATATATTCCTAAATTTTCTTCAAAAATTTTTCTCAACTTACTGTCTGTGATGGTTAGTTTTATGTGGCAACTTAGCTACAGGCTATAGTCTCCTGTTATTCAAACACTAATCTAGGTATTGCTGTGAAGGCATTTTGTAGATATGGTTAACATCTACAAGCAGCTGACTTTAAGTAAAGGAGATTACCCTCCATAATGTGAATGGACCTCATCCAATCAACTGGAAGGCTTTAAAGAGCAAAACTGAAGTTTCCTTGAAGAAGAAATTGCACCTGTGGTTTGCAGCATTAGCTCCCACCCAGAGGTTTCCAGTCTGCAGGCCTGCCCCTCAGACTCTGTACTTATCCAGTTAGGCTCCACAATTACATAGGCCAATTCCTTGAAATAAATCTCTTAATATGTATCTTCTGCTGGGTCTGTTTCTCTGGTAATGTCCTGACTAATATAGATTTTGGTACCTACAGGGCTGAGTACAGAGATAATTATTTGACCCAATGTATAGGAAGATCTTTTATATTATCTTATAATCACATCAGTGAAGCAGTATTAATGTTAACTGAGTATGGAATTTTATTCTTTAATTAATTAAGAATGGAACTGGATCTGATAATAGTTTTTGTTAAAATCTGAAGACATAGCTCTCTTAATTAGTGTTAGCCACATGGAATTTAATTCCTTAAAAAGGTATTCTGCATGAATAGTAATGGATCAGGTGATTGGCTTTTGATTATCAACTCTAAGTTATAGACTTGCCATGACCTCTGATCTGAATAAATAAACAGAAGAACTCAAAGTATTAGGGAAATTCATATATCATGATAGGAGATTAATTATTTATAATCATATCACATTCGAGGCTCTCCTCTAAAATTTATTATGGTTTTTATTATTGTTGTATAATTTCTATTCATTGTCACAGAGGGTAAACTGCTCACCATCAAGAACACTATTATCTATGTACTAATTCTGTAGGCTTTCACCTTTGGGTAAGTATGGGAATTTTTCTTTCATACTTAAAATTCTGCATTGGGTTATTCTTGTTTTCAAAGCTATTAACATTTCTGAAATAAATTACCCACTGTAAATGAATATAAGGATGGCATATTATCTTTTTTCATACACATATTCCAGAGAGCTGGCAGCTAAGCTGAAGAAAGATGAAAGTAAGTATACCTCCATTATAACAACGTAGACCATCATGTTTTCTTTGCTGAAAATGCAATTCTAATATTCCACCTAGCAGGATTGTTATTTTATTCAAGAGACACACTTTTTTTTTAATGCTTTTATTTTTTTTGTAGTTTTTAATTTTATTATGTTATGTTAGTCACCATACAATACATCATTAGTTTTTGATGTAGTGATCCACAATCCATTGTTTTCGTATAACACCCATTGCTCCATGTAGTACGTGCCCTCCTTAATACCCAACACCAGGCTAACCAATCCCCCCTCCCCCCTCCCCTCTAAAACCCTGTTTGTTTCTCAGGTCCATAGTCTCTCATGGTTCATCTCTCCCTCCAATTCCACCCCCCCATTTTTCCCTTCCTTCTAATGTCCTCCATGTTGTTCCTTATGTCCCACAAATAAGTGAAACCATATGATAATTGACTTTCTCTGCTTGACTTACTTCACTTAGCATAATCTCCTCCAGTCCCATCCATGTTGATGTAAAAGTTGGGTATTCATCTTTTCTGATGGCTGAGTAATATTCCATTGTATATATGGACCACATCTTCTTTATCCATTCATCTGCTGAAGGGCATCTTGGCTCTTTCCACAGTTTGGCTATTGTGGACATTGCTGCTATGAACATTGGGGTGCATATGGCCCTTCTTTTCACTACATCTGTGTCTTTGGGGTAAATACCCAGTAGTGCAATTACTGGGTCATAGGGTAGCTCTATTTTTAAATTTTTGAGGAACCTCCACACTGTTTTCCAAAGTGGCTGTACCAACTTGCATTCCCACCAACAGTGTAGGAGGGTTCCCCTTTCTCCACAACCTCTCCAACATTAGTTGTTTCTTTCCCTGTCCATTTTGGCCATTCTAACTGGTGTAAGGTGGTATCTCAGTGTGGTTTTGATTTGGATTTCCCTGATGGCTAATGATGATGAACATTTTTTCATGTGTCTGGTAGCCATTTGTATGTCTTCTTCAGAGAAGTGTCTGTTCATCTCTTCTGCCCACTTTTTGACTTGATTATTTGTTTTTTGGGTGTTGAGTTTGAGAAGTTCTTTATAGATCTTGGATACCAGCCCTTTATCTGCAGTGTCATTTGCAAATATCTTCTCCCATTCTGTGGGTTGCCTCTTTGTTTTGTTGACTGTTTCCTTTGCTGTGCAGAAGCTTTTGATCTTGATGAAGTCCCAAAAGTTCATTTTTGCTTTTGTTTCACTAGCTTTTGGAGATGTATCTTGAAAGAAGTTGCTGTGGCTGATGTCAAAGAGGTTACTGCCTATGTTCTCCTCTAGGATTTTGATGGATTCCTGTCTCACATTAAGGTCTTTCATCCACTTTGAGTTTATCTTTGTGAATGGTGTTAGAGAATGGTCGAGTTTCATTCTTCTGCATGTGGCTGTCCAATTTTCCCAGCACCATTTATTGAAGAGCCTGTCTTTTTTCCATTGCATGTTTTTTCCTGCTTTGTCAAAGATTATTTGACCATAGAGTTGAGGGTCCATATCTGGGCTCTCTATTCTGTTTCATTGGTCTATATGTCTGTTTTTGTGCCAGTACCATGCTGTCTTGGTGATCACTGCTTTGTAATATAGCTTGAAATTGGGCAACGTGATGCCCCCAGCTTTCTTTTCTTTTTCAACATTTCCTTGGCGATGTGGGGTCTTTTCTGATTCCATACAAATTTTAGGATTGTTTGTTCCAGCACTTTGAAAAATGTCATTGGAATTTTGATTAGGATGCCATTGAAGGTATAGATTGCTCTGGGTAGCATAGACATTTTAACAATGTTTATTCTTCCGATCCATGAGCATGGAATATTTTTCCATCTTTTTGTGTCTTCTTCAATTTCTTCCATGAGTGTTTTATAGTTCCTAAAGTATAGATCCTTTACCTCTTTGGTTAGGTTTATTCCAAGGTATCTTATGGTTTTTGGTGCTATTATAAATGGAATCGTTTCTCTATTTTCTCTTTCTACAGTTGCGTTGTTAGTGTATAAGAAAGCAACTGATTTCTGCACATTGATTTTGTATCCTGCCACATTACTGAATTGCTGGATGAGTTCTAGTAATTTGGGGGTGGAGTCTTTTGGGTTTTCCACATAAAGTATCATGTCGTCTGTGAAAAGAGAGAGTTTGACTCCTTCTTTGCCAATTTGAATACCTTTTATTTCTTTTTGTTGTCTGATTGCTGTTGCTAGGACTTCTAGTACTATGTTGAACAACAGTGGTGAGAGTGGGCACCCTTGACGTGTTCCTGATCTTAAGGGAAAGGCTCTCAGCTTTTCCCCATCGAGGATGATATTCGCTGTGGGTTTTTCATAGATGGATTTTATGAGCTTGAGGAATGTTCCCTCTATCCCTATACTCTGGAGAGTTTTAATCAGGAAAGGATGTTGTATTTTGTCAAATGCTTTTTCTGCATCAATTGAGAGGACCATATGGTTCTTCTCCCTCCTCTTATTTATGTGTTCTATCACATTGATTGATTTGCGAATGTTGAACCGCCCTTGCATCCCGGGGATAAATCCCACTTGGTCGTGGTGGATGATCCTTTTAATGTATTGTTGGAGCCTGTTAGCTAGGATTTTGTTGAGGATTTTGGAATCCATATTCATCAGGGATATTGGTGTGAAATTCTCCTTTTTGATGGGGTCTTTGCTTGGTTTGGGGATTAAGGTAATGCTGTCCTCATAGAATGAGTTTGGAAGTTTTCCTTCTGTTTCTATTTTTTGAAACAGCTTCAGTAGAATAGGTATTTCTTCTTTGAATGTTTGGTAGAATTCCCCAGGGAATCCATCAGGCCCTGGACTCTTGTTTTTGGGGAGGTTTTTGATCACTGCTTCAATCTCGTTACTGGTTATTGGCCTATTCAGGTTGTCAATTTCTTCCTGTTTCAGTCTTGGCAGCTTATAGGTTTCCAGGAAGGTATCCATTTCATCCAGATTGCTCAGTTTATTGGCATAGAGTTGTTGATAATAATTTCTAATAATTGTTTCTGTTTCCTTGGTATTAGTCGTGATCTCTCCCCTTTCATTCATAATTTTATTAATTTGGGTCCTTTCTCTCTTCTTTTGGATAAGTCTGGCCAGTGGTTTATCGATCTTATTAATTCTTTCAAAAAACCAACTTCTAGTTTCGTTGATCTGATCTACTCTGTTTCTGGTTTCTAATTCATTGATTTCTGCTCTAATTTTAATTATTTCTCTTCTAATGCGTGGCTTCGGCGTCATTTGTTGCTTTTTCTCTAGTTCTCTAAGGTGTAGAGTTAATTGGTGAATTTGGGATTTTTCTATTTTTTTGAGTGAGGCTTGGATGGCTATGTATTTCCCCCTTAGGACCGCCTTTGCAGTATCCCATAGGTTTTGGACTGATGTGTTTTCGTTCTCATTGATTTCCATGAATTGTTTAAGTTCTTCTTTGATTTCTTGGTTGACGCAAACATTCTTGAGCAGAGTGGTCTTTAGCTTCCAAGTGTTTGAACTTCTGCCAAATTTTTTCTTGTGATTGAGTTCCAGTTTTAAAGCATTGTGGTCTGAGAATATGCAGGGAATAATCTCAAGCTTTTGGTATTGGTTGAGACCTGATTTGTGACCCAGTATGTGGTCTATTCTGGAGAAAGTTCCATGTGTGCTCGAGAAGAATGAGTATTCTGTTCTTTTAGGGTGGAATGTTCTGTACATATCTATGAGGTCCATCTGTTCCAATGTATCATTCAAAGCTCTTGTTTCCTTGTTGATTTTCTGCTTAGATGATCTGTCCATTGCTGAGAGTGGAGTATTGAGGTCTCCTACAATTAACGTATTGTTATCAATATGACTCTTTTATTTTGGTTAACAGTTGGCTTATGTAGATGGCTGCTCCCATGTTGGGGGCATAGATATTTACAATTGTTAGATCTTCTTGTTGGATAGACCCTTTAAGAATGATATAGTGTCCTTCTGTGTCTCTTATTACAGACTTAGGTTTAAAATCTAATTTGTCTGATATAAGAATTGCTACCCCAGCTTTCTTTTGAGGTCCGCTGGCATGGAAGATAGATCTCCATCCCTTCACTTTCAGTCTGGATGTATCTTTAGGCTCAAAATTAGTCTCTTGTAGGCAGCATATGGATGGGTCCTGTCTTCTTATCCAATCTGCAACCCTGTGCCGTTTTATGGGGGCGTTTAGACCATTCACATTGAGAGTGATTATTGAAAGATATGAATTAATTGTCATCATGTTGCCTGTGAAGACGTTGTTTTTATAGATTGTCCCTGTAAATTTCTGTTGTAGATCACTCTTGGGGTCTTTCTCCTTTTATAGAACCCCCCTTAATATTTCTTGCAGGGCCGGCTTAGTGGTCACATATTCTTTCAACTTCTGCTGGTCGTGGAAGCTCTGCATCTCTCCATCCATTCTAAATGAAAGCCTTGCCAGATAAAGTATTCCTGGCTGTATGTTCTTCTCATTTAGTACCCTGAGTATGTCTTGCCAGGACTTTCTGGCTTGCCAGGTCTCTGTGAATAGGTCTGATGTTATTCTGATGTTCCTCCCTCTGTACGTACGGACTCTCTTCCCCCTAACTGCCCTTAAGATGGTTTCCTTGGTTCTAAGGTTTGCAAGTGTTACTATTACATGCCGGGGTGTTGGCCTGTTTTCCTTGATCTTAGGAGGTGTCCTCTCTGCCTCTAGGACGCGAATGTTTGTTTCATTCCCCAGATTAGGGAAGTTCTCAGCTACGATTTGCTCAAATACATCTTCTAGTCCTCTCTCTCTCGCCACTCCCTCCGGGATTCCAATTATTCTGACATTGGAACGCCTCATGGTGTCACTTATTTCTCTGATTCTATTTGCATGGATTCTGAGTTGTTTTTCCCTGGCCTCCTCGTTTCCCTTTTTATCTATTATACTGTCTTCCAGGTCGCTTATTCTCTCTTCTGCCTAGTTACCCTAGCTGTTAGATTATCTAGATTGGATTGGATCTCATTGATAGCATTTTTAAGTTCTGCCAATTCACCTTTTATTTCTGTCCTTAGAGACTCTATGTTGTCATTAATTGATTTCTCCATTCTAGCCATTGTCTTCACAATTGCTAGCCTGAATTCCATCTCTGACATCTTGGTTATATCTGCATCCATTTGTAAATCTGCAGCATAAGTCATCATCTCTGAGTCTTTTCTGTTTTGGCGGCTCCTTCTCCTAGTCATTCTGTTGATGGGTGTTTGAAGGAATGTATAGAGTCGAAATTATTGACCAGAACCCAAGCAAGATGCACCTGTTTTCTTGGAACCTTAGGGTTGCTGGCCTCTTGTTTTCCCAGCCTGTCTTCTGGGGAGGGGCCTCACGTGCTGTTACTCAGGCAACCCTGTTTGGGCGGAGTTGCCCTGCACCCCTGTGGCGGGGGATGGGCTCAGTGGGAATCAGTCTTTGGGGCTTTTGTTCTCTGGGGCCTTTCCCTGGCGGCTTTCTGCATCTCTTCCGCGAGTCAGAGCAGAAGAGACCGTTTCCAACCCTCTGCCTCAGAGCAGAGAGACCTCAGTCTGTTCTTCAGTGAGCTCTCCAGGCCACACTGTCTCCGTTTCTGTCCGTGCTGCTATAAACTGCAGCGTCCTGGGTTGTGCGCCCCTCCGCAGCACTCCCAGTCCTGCCTCCAGGTCGGGGCACGTCTCTGCCCTTTGTGCTTCTAAAACCGCCAGCCGCTCCCAGTTCGCGTGCGTGCGCGCGACTCCACTGCTTGGGGTTTCCACCCCAGGGGGCTGCAGTTCACCGGCGGGACCCCGGCGCACCAGTTTCCCTCTCGGAGGCTGCAGTTTGCGTGCGCATGACCGTCGCTCCGGTTTCTGTCCGGGGGGGTGGGGGGGTGCGCGTGCGCGCGACCCCGCCGGTCTGGTTTTCCATCCCGGGGGCTGCCCTAAAGTTCTTTCCCGATGCTACTGGTCTGCGAGTCTGTGCCTCATCTGCAGCATGCGAGGCTGTCACTCACCGGCGGTGTAGGATCCCCACGTCCAGGCACCCGCCCGTCGCCGTTTATCCTCCGATATCTGCCCGCAGAATCAGGGCTCTCCGCTTCCTACCTCAAAACCAACCACCTGCGATATTGTTTGTACAGATCCAGATCTTCTTACATCTCAGGCTGGTTTCGTGGGTGCTCAGAGTGGTCTGGTAGATATCCAGCTCAATTCCGGGGACCAGTTGAAATAGGGTCCCCTACTCCTCCGCCATCTTTCCCCCCCCTCCCAAGAGACACACTTTTTAACAGCAGTCATATCTTTCCCCTTAGGCTCATTAGAGTGGAGGCAATGCTATTCTGACTGTGTCCGACTGAATCTAACAGGAATTGACTGAACATAAGAAAACAGTCTTACAACATTATTGTTTAGCATTTGCTGATGATACAGTTTGCCTAGCACACCATGCAGTGTAAAATTTTTCCATCAAGGCTTTTTAATGCTTTCTCTAAAATCAGCACACAGGGTGCTTTAAAGGTCAAATGAGTAGAATTATTTTTTTACATAATTATAAATATATATAGAACTCTTTTCAAGACTCCTGGTGTTCGAACTACCTTTAATTGTTCTTCTCCCAAACTTGCAGTGATTGCTCATATCTGTCATTTATATTCACATAATAGTAATCATTAACAACTCGCCACTAATTAGAACCTGAAAGAAAAGTTTAGTGTGCCATAAATTCTATTCATTATGTTTAAGTATTCAGGGTAGATGCCAAGAAAGGTCAAATAACTATGCTGAACATAACAGAGATGTGGGTGACCTACTGTCTTATTATTTGCATGCCTATCACCATACAGCAACAATTTCTAAGCTTCCACATGTCTTAGCAAAGACTAGAGGGCCAGTCTCACAAATAAACAATCAAAAAGGCAGCAAATAGTAAAATTTCATTATGTTGGACATTAACTCTTTGATTATTCTCAAGCATTATAAAAGTCATGGTTTAGAAATTACTGGTTTTTATCTTATATTTAATCTAGCATTTTTAATCAGCAGTGATTAAACCTTACCATAGAACCTGAACATGTGTGTATTCTCCTTATAAACTGCTTATCATATTCACATTGAAAACATCATTAATTTATTTAATCAGCCATAAACATATAGTCCAAAAGGGTCCTTCTTTTAAGGGTTTTTGGGAAACTAGACATTGAAATTTTTATTAGTCCAAAAAGGGTCAGCCATAAACATATAAAGAAATTACTATAAAATCAAAATAACTATAGTTTCAGGAATGATTTAAACCCCTAAGCTGTCTATTCACACAAATAGAAATAAAAGATAGACATCAATTTACATATTTGATGTCAATACACAATTATCAGATCAAATTACCCCTGATGTCTAGAGATATTTTATATGCACTTAGCTTATAAGAAATTTATTAATTTCATCTAAAAATTGGTTTTTTAAAAGGGAATTAAATAAATAGGGGGTATTTCTGTTATGAAGGTGGATTTGATTCCTATAATATTTATTCAGGTAGTTTCCACAGGGGACATGGAATTACTCCCAGCTTCCACTCCTCATCACATCTTTGAAAAAAATTAAGTTAAACTCAATTTAAAATTTTGGATGGTAAATCGTTGCCAAAAAAAACTAAGTCTAAAAGTCTTCATTTGGAATTCAAGCACCCACCCCTCCAATTCAGGCTCTTATTTAATTATCTGTATCACTGACAGCTCCACAACAGGAATTTTCTGCTATATTTAGATAAGTCTCCTCATTGTTCCACCTAACAAGGTTTCTCTTCTATCCATTTAAATGCTGCTCATAATTAAAAGCTTACTTAAGCTTCACTTATTAACTAAAATGTTACTAATATTTGCAGTCTTAATGATCTCTTCACCATCTAATACCACCAATAGTGTGCCATTCATTTTTGCATTCAGTTATGTAGTGTTTTCTCTTGTTATGTTACCGCTTTGTCTCCCCAGTGAAAAAATAACCTCTCAATTGGCAGAGTTATGATTTGTCCATCTTTGATTTTTTAATAAAACTAAGGGATTGGCCTATTGATCTTAGAAAAATCAATTTTGCATTTTAGTTTATAGCATCAATTGTGTTCCTAGAAATACATCAACTATTCCCTTAACAAGTGTGATTCTAAGGCAGGAGCCTTTTCATGGTCACAAAGCCTACAAGCTGCCAGATGCTTAGATGCCACTTCCGCTGTGACCACATACTGGCCCTTGTCTCCATGTTAGGATAGAATTATCCCTCTGCCCATGGGGCTTTCTACTGGCAAAGTAACTGTTGGCATTCATTGAGCCATAGTCAGATTTTCTAACAATTACGGGCAGCTGAGCAAAGAGTAGCTAAAAGCTCTGAATTTAGTACTGACAATATCATGCAATTGAGTTGTTTTCTGGTTAGTTCTAAGCTAAGTATTATGCTAGTTGATTTTTCTTTCAGGGTTCGTATTTCTGGAATCTTGACAAAAATTTTTTTAAAAGATTTTATTATTTATTTTAGAGAGAGATAAGAATGCGAGCAGGGGGAGGGACGGAGGGGGAGAGAGAGAGAATCTCAAGCAGACTCCACCCTGAGCACATGGAGCCCCAAGTGGGGCTTGATCTCATGACCCTGAGATCATGACCTGAGCCATGATTCTTCTGAAAGACTGTTCCCTGCTAAAATTTCAGATCTTTGCACTGGATAAATGGATTTTTTAATATATATATTTTTAAATATTTTATTTATTTATTTGAGAGAGAGAGTGAGTGAGAGAGAGAACCAAAGCAGGGGCAGAGGGAGAGGGAAAAGCAGACTCCCCGCTGAGCAGGGAGCCTGATGCAGGGCTCGATCCCAGGACCATGGGATCATGACCTGAGCCAAAGGAAGATGTTTAACCAACTGAGCCACCCAGGTGCCCCTGGATAAACGGATTTTTAAATATATTTTTGTGTTTGTGATTGAGATTAAATATCAGTGATTAGTGATAGGTTAATAACCTATATTAATTATAATGGGTCTAACTAAAGTATATTTCAGGATCTGTAAAACAATACTCAATACTAACTTAATTGACATTAGATTATTAGCTACTATGATCACTGATTAAATTTAATCAGGAACAATATATCTAATTATTATCTTTATCATTATGAGCAATTATCCATTTAAGTCATAATTCCTCGAGATGAAATATCTACTTTAGAAAAAGAACACTAATAAAGCCTCATAAATTAGATCAATTTAGCACACATTTAGACCTTATATTAGGCAAAATTATATAAAAATTTTTTTTAAATGTGATATTCATAATTTCTGAATACTCATAAAATGTCTTTAAAATTTTATTTTTCTAAAGTATTAAAAGGATAAAGTAAACCAGCAGAATAATTGTGAAATACAATTTGTTAGTTTTAAAGAGAGTTTATATAGTAGTACCTTAATTTCTACCATGGGCAATCCCTCAGAGAACCTTTGGTTGTATTGTGACTGCCTTCAATATCGTTCAAGAAGATACCAGAAGTGGAAGTGATAGAGGAAGTCTGTTTATTCAGAGAAATAAGGGGAGGATCAAAAAGCACATGGAAATGTATAAAGTGACGTGGTGATGAAATCATCCTCAGAGAACCTCCTTTCATTCCTAAATCTAAAAATCTGCCCTGGGAGTTTCACTATATGCCTTACAATGCAAGTGTATACCTAACATTCTCTGATGGGGTTGGTCAGCACATCACACTTTCAAAGAGTGCTAACAATTTCATTATGAGAATTTAGAGAGTAAGTCCCTCATCAGATTAGTTACAGAAGTAAGTTCCACAAAGCTCAACATACTGGTGGGCCTTTTCAGTTTAATCTAGTTGCCGTTCCACAATTACTCATAAAGCCTATTTGCCTTAGGAAATGTCACTGGGGATTCCAGATTATTCTGCTGTATTGCACATCTTTTATTTGGGAAGGGGGAAAGAAAATGAGGCACTGTAGCTATCTGATACCATAATATGTTGTTTGCTCACTTGAATTTCATTTTAGAAATGCTACATTACTTCTGTTCCCTGGTCCTTTTCTAAATTGCTTAATATATAAACATATAAATGTAATATATATGTATACAAAACATGTATATTAAGAAGAAAGAGGAAAAGCATGGACTTTGGAGTCAGAAAGAATTCTTTTTGACTGTCAGCTTTGTCACTTATTACCTAGGAGACATTTATTCTTAATTTGTCATGCAGGTATTTTTCAATATTATTACGTGTCAGGCAAGACAGTCTACACTAGGATACAAGATTGACAAAACAGCATTAGTGCCATCTTTTGTAATTCAAATCTCAAGAGAGAGGATGACATATAGTAAGCGTCAAAATGCTTAAAGGAGTTGGGGGCTGATTTAAACTGAGATGTCAGGGAACACATTCTCAAGGAAGTAAGATTTGAGATGGAATATGAAAAATAAGTAGCTATCAGTAGACCAGCAGAATTAAGTAAGAATGTGCTAGGCAGAGGGAACATCATATGCAAAAGCCCCGAAGGGGCAGAAGGAGCGACTTGGGTAAATTGAAAGAAAACCTGGGGGTGTTAGAGCACAATCATGTGTGTGGTAATGTTGGCAGGAAAACAGGATTAGAGAAATGGGCAAGACGACTTAACTTTTTTGATACTCCATTTCCATAAATGCAATGTATAAGTAAGTTTGATGGTAAAAGTGTGTATCAATCCACACATCTCTTGACTGTCAAATAGAAAACTTGAGCAATTAGAAAAAAAAGTCAGACACTCTATAAATGCTAGTTTTTTTGTTTAGTTGATTGATTTTGTTTGGTGTTTTAGTCTCCTAGGTCTGCCCTAACAAAATACCACTGACTGAGGGGCTTAAACAAACAAAAAAAAATTATTTTCTCAGAGATGTAAGGGCTGGGAATCCAAGATCAAGGTGTTAGCATGTTTGTTTTACCCTGAGAGCCCACTCTTTGGTCTGCCTTGGCTGCTTTTTCCCTGTATTCTCACCTCACATGTCCTGTTCTCTGTGTGCACACATTTCTGGTATCTCTTCCTCTTCTACCAAGGACATCAGTCATATTTGATTAGGGCCCACCTATATAAGTGCACTGAACTGTAATTACTTCTATAAAAACTTGTATTTCCAAATACAATCACATTCTAAGGTACACAGGGTTAGGACTTCAATATAGGGATTTTGGGGGGACACAGCTAATCTGTAACATTTTGTTTGTTCAGACTGTTGTTAAATTGGAAGTTTGTTTCTCTCTTTCACTCCAGGTTAGATAATCTTAAACTCACTCTTTTCTCTGGAAGTATTTTTAACCTGTAATTCTCTTGCCTTACTATCCCCCCCTCCCATTTTATGCTCTGTATGCAGTTGTATACTCCTGTCTTCAAAGTACCAGTATTCTAGTTGCTCTGAATTTATTGTTTAATTCTGGATCAGAAAATGGATAAGCCCATAATCGTATTTATATATCATATATACAAAATAATTTTTGTTTTTCTAGACTGAAGTTAGATTTAAATGATACATGGTTGTGAATAAAAGAAATACATTTACCAAATAACAGATTTGCATGAACTAAGGATAATATTGATAAAACAATGGGCTAAGTAATATAATAGGAAAGATATTATTATCAACAGAAAACTATTGAACAAAGCAAAAAACTATTTAAATGACACTAAGCTGAGAAAAACAATGTTCAAGGAACTATGGAAAATACACTATTCAATGGAAGTCTGTTGAAATGCAGAGATCTAGCTCATCCAGACATTTACTACCACCATATATTCTAGGTGAAACTTAGTCATCCTTTCCTTACTCACCCATATTAGATATATTGAGTATTCTGTATTGCATTATTTTGTTTACTGTAAACATTATCATTACCTGCATTTTACATCTGAGATAATCAGGATTCAGAGGCTTGACCAGACCAAACAACTTGTCCAAAACCACTGCTAATGGCTTCAAACCTGAGATATTTTGATCCTTGATTCTAAAACCATGCTGCTCCTCTTTGACTTCCTCTGATATACCAAGGGGAAAAATATAGAGGCAAGTCATCATACAGATGTTAAGTTGTAATGGTAAACCTCTGCAATGTATACATGTGCCCAAGAGACTAGTTATGAAGAGTTAGAGGAGATTCATGGAAATCAAAGGATAATATATTTGAAAATGGCTGGTGAATGTTCACTTCTATCAAAATACACATACATGCGTGGGCGCATGCACACACACACGCACACACACACAGAACCATAAAGTTTCATGAGCAATTGGGTTTCATCATCCATCACTTGGAGTCAGACAAAAGCTGCTCTGGGAAGACTTGTTTAGGCAAACCCAGTATAGCTTTAAATCCATCATCACAATGACATCTATATTTATAGGGTCTCAAATTGCAGCAACTTCAGACTCAGAAATCATACTTATGACCATTCTTTCAGATAACTTGAAGGTGGACAATAAAATTGAAATGAAAATTGATGATTTCAACCATAAAATTTTAGCTTTCAGCTATACTGGCAGCATATAGCCAAACTTACAAAGCTCTGGTTCATTCTTAAAGTGTTCTTTAAATTGGAATTGACTCTTAGAGAAAGGCGTCATCAGTTATCATAGAAGATAATATTTAAAATTGCAAAATAGAGATGCTGGAACATCCTGACATAGCTGGTGCTGAAAGAGAAATATGAGTTCTAATTCCTCACCTGAGATGTTAGGTCAGATTCAGTGCTACAGAAATGTAAGTTGTTTTCCAATTTTTCTTACATGCTGTTTTTAAAAATTAGATAAAAATAACTTTAAATGTCACTATATGGTATAAGTGTATAAATACATAAGTACACACTCATCACAAACTTTTTAAAAAGTAATATATAACAGAGTTTTAACAGAAATTATCTTTGGAATATGATTTCTGTTCTAATCCTTTGGATTAAGAAAAGTTTTATGGAAGAGCAAATAATAAATAGTTAATAAAAATATTTTCTCATTATTGTGTTTGAAACATAATGCTTTATAGTTCAAGACCTGTAGGATCTAAAGATATAAAACATAAGTGTGATTGTAACTACTTTGTAAGAGAAAGGAACTGAAGAAAATCACAACTATGTGGGTTAGTCTCCCTTTTCTATAAACCAAGTAACCTGGGTATAGCAGTGAATACATTTTTCTTTCTTTTCTCTTTCTTTCTTTTCTTTTCTTTTCTTTCTTTCTTTCTTTCTTTCTTTCTTTCTTTCTTTCTTTCTTT
>NC_058410.1:90733178-90734858 GCF_002201575.2 Neomonachus schauinslandi | reverse complement strand
CTTTCTTTCTTTCTTTCTTTCTTTCTTTCTTTCTTTCTTTCTTTCTTTCTTTCTTTCTTTCTTTCTTTCTTTCTTTCTTTCTTTCTTTCTTTCTTTCTTTCTTTCTTTCGAGACAGGGAGAGAGAAAGAGGAGCAGGGAGGAGCAGAGGGAAAGGGAGAGAGAGAATCTTAAGCAGGCTCCACGCTCAGTGAGGAGCCTGACATGGGGCTCGATCTCACAACCCTGAGATCATGACCTGAGCCGAAATCAAGAGGTGGATGCTTAACTGACTGAGCCACCCAAGGCACCCCAGTAAATACGTTTCTATAACTTTTGTACTAAGCTGAAAGCTTAAAGGAGGGGTGATCCTTAATATATCTGAGGTTGTAATGATTCCAAGACATGAGCCCAAGCTTGGGAGCAGGGATAATGTAAATTCCAAGATAGGGTGCTCTTCTATAATTTTGTTTTAGAGATTTTATTTATTTGAGACAGACAGCATGAGCAGGAGGAGGGACAAAGAGAGAGGGATAAGCAGACTCCCCGCTGAGCATGGAGCCTGATGTGGGGTTCGATCACAGGACCCTGAGATCATGACCTGAGCCAAAGTCAGATGCTTAACCACCTGAGCCACCCAGGCACCCCAGGGTGTTCTAATGCTGAGTTAGTCCCTTGCAGAAAGCCCCAGGCAGCATATATTCATTTCTCTGGGACAGTAAATAGAAGTTATAACACAAGAACTTCTGTGCTATCTGTGAGGTACAGAGAATTTTCCTTTCTCCTTTCAGAAATGACCTGGAAGTTTAATCTAGCAAAACAGAGAACCAACTCTACCAGGAGGGAGATGGCGAGAGTTTGGGCAAACAATAGGATCTTGGAAGGAGGTGGTCACAAATAGACTGTACCACTAGCTACTGGACTTTGGTTGAACAAACTTCACTAATACCATATTTTGAAAACAGAGATCTGAAAAAATACTCCTGTCTTATTTGTGACTGTGCTGGCTTATTATAGGAAGAAGAACATAAAATGAGGTCTTCATAAAGGTAGGAGATACTCAGTTCTTGTTGAGGGTAGCTGATAGGTGTCCATAGTTATCATAGTTATATGTTGCTGGGTCTGTAGGGTTTTAAGTGTATTTATGCACATTTTGATGCACCTGAATTTTTAAAAAAGACATGTACCATGCAACTGCTCTTAGTGAGCATTTATTTGGAAACAAAGGGGGAAAAGCAAGTCCATTTGTTTGGGGCTAAGATTTCATTTTAGATAGCTTGGTATTTAGAAAATCCAGCACTGTCTGTTTAGAGTGATTCTATTAGTAAGAGGGAGCCACAGATGAATCACTACTGAACAATCACAATTTCCCAAACTAGGGTACTCATAAACTCTTAAACAGTATGTTAACCCCAATAAATGAAGATTCAGGTTATAATTTAATGTGGCAGAAACCATGAGTCTGTGAACTGACATAACATTCTGGGGCCCTGGCTAACATTTTCTCTTTGACTCTAAAAAGTTATATTCTTTATTTGGGAGCATTCTCTTAGGGCTGATAGAAACTCAAGTGTGTGTGTGTATGTATATGTGTGTATGTATGTATGTATGTATATATATGTATGTGTGTATATATATGTGTGTATATATATGTATTATATATATATATATATATATATATATATATATATATATATATATAT
>NC_058410.1:90704390-90733168 GCF_002201575.2 Neomonachus schauinslandi | reverse complement strand
TATATATATATATATATATATATATATATATATATATATATATATATGATCTGATTCATTGTATTTTCTTACCATGGAATAAGTAAATTTTCAAAAATGTATCAAAGATTGAATGTGATTTGTACTATATCTAGTTTCAATGTTTTATTAATTGGAAATAAGTCTCATTGCTAACTTGTCACTATTGGAATTTCTATGTCCAAAGAGCCTTTTACTTCAACTGAAGCAAGAAGTGGAGTGGTCTCTGAGGGGAAGAGAAGGCTAATAATCACTGCCATTGTAAGACAATTTTAGTCAGATTTAAATGAAAACAAATTTGTATATTAGGTGGTTTTAAGCCATGTTCTGTCTTTTATAGTCATATAATATTTAAACTGAAAAAGTCAAAGCCTTTTGTGTTGGGGGGGGAGGGAATGTTCATATTATTTTTACAAAATATGGAAAATTCTTTGTCTTTCAGAATGATGTGACAAATAAAACACGCTGAATTTTACCAGCACATGGGATAAACTGAAATGTTACCCACTCACTAATTCTGATGTGGGTATATTGTTTTTTCTTCCTTGTCTGTGTACTCACTGCTACTATGGTAATAAGCTTTCTGTCACTGTTCAGGGACATTTTATTTCCTCAGACAAAATCTGTAACTTTCATGTTAAGTGAAAAAACATTAGATTTTTAGAAACTCAAATTTTTCAATTGGGTAGTAATTTTTTTTTAATCTTGATTATATGCCAGCATAGAGACTAATCAGTTTTAAGAAAAACATTGGGGGGCACCTGGGTGGCTCAGTAGGTTAGGCATCTGCCTTCAGCTCAGGTCATGATCCCAGGGTCCTGGGATCAAGTCGTGCATCGGGCTCCCTGCTCAGTGGGGATTCTTCTTGTCCCCCTCTCTTTTCCTCTGCCCCTTTCTGATTGTGCTTTCTCTCTCTCTCTCAAATGAATAAATAAAATCTTAAAAAAAAAAAAAGAAAAATATTGGGGATGCCTGGGTGGCTCAGTCAGCTAAACATCTGCCTTTGGCTCAGGTCATGATCCCAGGGTCCTGGGATCAAGCCCTACATCAGGCTCCCTGTTCAGTGGGGAGCCTGCTTCTCCCTCTCCCACTGTCCCTCTCCCCCCACTTGTCCGCTTTCTCTCTCATAAATAAATCTTAAAAAAAAAAAAAAAAAAATATTGGACTGTTTTAAGTTTTTAAAAGTAAAAAAAAAGTGAGTCTACATATTAGTTCATTGAATAGGGATAAACAGGAGTAAACTGAAATTTAATTATAAGTATTTCTAAAAGAGCATCTTAGAGAAAAAAATGATAGCACAATAAAGGTATTACCAAATAAGAGATTTGACAAAGTTTAACTTTGGGAGGATACAGGCAATAAGCATAAGCATAAATACTTATTTCACACCTTTCTTTTTAAATTTCTATTTAAAAGATCACTGGATGTACAGGGACACCTGGGTGGCTCAGTCGTTAAGCGTCTGCCTTCAGCTCAGGTCATGATCCCAGGGTTCTGGGATCGAGTCCCACATCGGGCTCCTTGCTCAGTGAGAAGCCTGCTTCTCTCTCCCTCTGCTGCTCCCCCTGCTTGTGCTCTCTCTCTCTCTGACAAATAAATAAATAAAAATCTTTAAAAAAAATCACTGGATGTACAAATAGGAAAAAAAAATGGGGCACCAGGGTGGTTCAGTCAGTTACGCATCTGCCTTTGGCTCAGGTCATGATCCCAGGGTCCTGGGATTGAGCCCCACATCGGGCTCCCTACTCAGTGGGGAGCGTGCTTCTCCCTCTGCCTCTTCCCTGCTTGTGCTCTTTCTCTTTCTCTGTCAAATAAATAAATAAAATCTTAAAAAAAATAAAAAACAAATAGAAAAAAAAGGAGCTTGACAATAGGACTGGTGGTCAATGTCCACCCAACCAGAATTAAATGGGTAGAAATGTTAATAAAGTGGAAAGATTTAAATTTAACCATCCAGAATCAAAGCACAAAATTACGTGGGAATATTATCAGCAACAGAGTGAGAGCCACTCAGTCCCCAATAGCATCCCAAAATGCAGAACTGCATTTTACTTTTTCAACAGTATTATGCCTGCTATTGTTTCCTCTTTTTCCCACTTCATCAGTTGTTTTTCTCCATAGTATATTACTCTCAGCTGCATACAAGCATGCTTTAGTACCTTTGATTTTAAAAAAGAGAAAAATTGCTGGGTCATAGGGTAGCTTTATTTTTAACGTTTTGAAGAACCTCCACACTGTTTTCCAGAGTGGCTGTATCAACTTGCATTCCCACCAATAGTGTAAGAGGGCTCCCCTTTCTCCACAACCTCTCCAACATTTACCCCGAAGACACAGATATAGTGAAAAGAAGGGCCACACGTACCCCAATGTTCATAGCAGCAATGTCCGCAATAGCCAAACCGTGGAAAGAGCCGAGATGCCCTTCAACAGATGAATGGATAAAGAAGATGTGGTCCAGGGGCGCCTGGGTGGCTCAGTTGCTTAAGCGACTGCCTTCGGCTCAGGTCATGATCCCGGAGTCCCGGGATCGAGTCCCGCATCGGGCTTCCTGCTCGGCAGGGAGTCTGCTTCGTCCTCTGACCCTATCCCCTCTCATGTGTTCTCTCTCTCTCCTTCTCTCTCTCTCAAATAAATAAATAAAATCTTAAAAAAAAAAAAAAGAAGATGTGGTCCATATATACAATGGAATATTACTCAGCCATCAGAAAGGATGAATACCCAACTTCTACATCAACGTGGATGGGACTGGAGGAGATTATGCTAAGTGAAGTAAGTCAAGCAGAGAAAGTCAATTATCATATGGTTTCACTTATTTGTGGGACATAAGGAATAACATGGAGGACATTAGGAGAAGGAAGGGAAAAATGAAGGGGGGGAATCAGAGGGGGAGATGAACCATGAGAGAATACTCACAGGTCGAAATGTTGATCCTTAAGGTGAAAGAGAATTTCAATTGGACAGCTTTGATTTAAAAGCTCTCTAATACTTAGAAGTCAGAAAGATTAGGAGGGTCCAGAAAAGGAGAGAGATAATGAGCTACTAGTGAAGTAGAAACCAAAACAAAGAAAAATGTGTCCAGAGAGTGAAGAAAATGTTTCAAGGAGGAAGGATGCCATCTAAGACATATGTTGCAGCAGTTAAGTAAGTCTGCATTAGTCTCATTGGAGCTTACGTTAGCTTTGTCTCTTGAAACACACGCCAGTCAAACTGAGAACCTGGCTGTTCATTATGCTGAGGGATGTTCTTGATGCTAGTAGGCATACCAACCATATACATTGTCCCAGTGAAAACCCTTTTCTTGTTGAGTTAATTCAGATCTCTACCACAGGAAATAAATATTCAGCAGTGAGTACCAATGACAGCAGCTCTCACCAAGTTGTACAAAGCTGCTATTTCTGCTTCTTTTTAACTTTTCTCCTTTGTTCTGGGTTTGGATTGTTCTCTACCCAATCACCTCCATCAAAGAAACTCTTAAGTTACAGCAAGAGCAAGTCCTGTGCTTCCTCCATACCCACTGTCTCCCCTCTGCCAAAATGGATTGCAACTTCTCTCTGATTACAAACCAAAATTGGTCAAACATAAATCTCCATCTGCCAAGGAGAGGACAAGAAAAACAAAAATGTTTGTGGTACCTATAAAGAAAGGTTGTAGCTCCTAATTTAAATTGAGGATATAAATTAGGAACACCTAGTATTTGAAGATACAAAACGAATTTTTTTTTTAAAGATTTTTTTTTTTTATTCATGAGAGACAGAGTGAGAGAGAAAGGCAGAGGGAGAAGCAGGCTCCCAAGGAGCAGGGAGCCCGATGTGGGACTCGATCCCAGGACCCTGAGATCATGACCTGAGCCGAAGGCAGACGCTTAACCATCTGAGCCATCCAGGCGCCCCAAAACGAATTTTTTTAAAAAGAAGAAAATAACTGTGAAAATATTTTTTTTTTTACAGAATTTATAAACACATCTATAATGTGACCAAGCAGTAATGAAAGGAAGTAGTTTGATATAAGGCAAATTAAAGGAAGATGACAAAATACACCTAATAAAATAAAATTAAAAAAAAGCCATAGTCTGTTCTTAAGTATAACAGTTATAATGATAGATTTAAATTTTTATAAAAACATTAATATAACTGTTCACAAAATTAAAAAGAGGTGGCTTATCTTCAAAGTCAGTGAAAAAGTGATTATTAAATAGCATAGTAGAGAAGGCAAATGTTATAAATCCATAAAGTATACAATTACAGCAATAAGAATACAAATTATTGAAATAAGGTTAAAGTTTCTCTAATAGTTTAAATGTGACATATGTGAGACTCAATGACTCAGAGGTGAACAGGCAAGGTTAGATCAAACAAATGTAAACCAAAAAATCAGGTCAGGACTAGCTAGCCTGCAACAGCAATAAAAATTCAGAACACAAAATGCAATGACTTATAAAAGTCACAAAGCAATACATATATATAAAATAATGAATGTAAAATAAAATCTGTTAGGAATTAAAGTAGGGAATTTAGCACATTACTAAATTATAAAATGACAAATTGAAAAAAGAAATAGATTTGAAAAATATGATTAATACAATTAAAAGATATATGACAAAATTTTTTCTATATATGGAGCATATCTGATTTTTTAATATCCACAGAATATTTTATACTTTTTATATTTTGCAAACAGATTATTTCAGTAAATTTTCCTAAAAGCACATAAAAGATATCATTTGACAATAAAACAGATCTAGAATAAAAAAGAATTTTTAAAAAAGATTTTATTCATTTATTTGACAGGGAGGGAGAGAGAAAGTAAGAGAGCACAAGCAGGGGGAACAGCAGAAGGAAAAGAAGCAGGCTCAATGCAGGGCTGGATCCCAGGACTCTGGGATCAGGACCTGAACTGAAGGCAGACACTCAACCGACTGAGCCACCCAGGTGCTAAAAACTGATTTTTAAAGAAAATGCTTAAATAGCATATTACAGTTAATAGGTGATGGGTAAGGAGGGCACTTGTGATGAGCACCAAATGTTGTATGTAAGTGATGAGTCACTAAACTCTACACTTGAAACTAAAAAAAAAAAAAAAAAAAGAAATAAAATTTATATTTTTTAAATTAAAAAAAAAAATAAAGCAATTTTCCTTAAATACTTTATAAAGAATGAGGACTCAAATTTAGGCTTGGGGAACACTGAAAGGTATTTGTCAACATTCATTTATCTAATACTGTGCCTATCTAATTGTGTTGGATGAATGCTGGGGGTTGTGGGAGAGGTGTGGTAGGGTAAATAAACAGAAAGAAGAGAAGGCATTAGAGAAGCTGACAGGGTTGAGGATGGTGACACTGATGTTCAAGAATGGTAGAAGTTGATGTCTAGTAAGAACCTCATTTTGGTTTTTTCTTTCTTGCTTGAAGAATCTCAAACATTTCAGCTGTTAAGCATGTGCTGTATTCTCCTGGTAGAAATTAGCATAGTCCCTACATCACATCTGGATAGTATTGCAAAAGTAAATATTTATTACTAGTTCTGGTTAAAAATGAAAGACCAATCTTATGATCACCTTCTATTGTCTCTCCTCACCAAGATTCTGTTTTTTCTTTACTAAGACTAAAAGTATAAACTCACAAAGATATAGAAAATGGAGAGGATAGATCAGTAGATGGGAAAGTTCAAAACTTCTTGGAGACACAAAGCAGATGGAGGATTGCTAGCTAATTTAGCAGAGTTTATGATACTTCAACCTAAAGTTCCTGTGGAGAAGGATACTAATATAAGTGAGCTAGTTTATTTCACAGAACTCCTAAAAGGGATAGGATACAGGCTATAAATAATTACAGGACTAAAATCATGGGTACTGGTTGAAGTTTAGTTGAAGGCAAGAGAACACTCAGTTCCCCTTCTCCACCCTGCGCAGCCAAGCTTTCCCACTCTCCCTCATCAGAAAGATGAGATATTTATCCTTTGTATGGCACCATGGCCTTGGTGGTACCTCTGATTCTCAGTCCCACAGCTCTAAGCTCTCCCAAAATCTGGCAACATCTCTCCCTCCTTCTTAGGCCTATGTGTAGTAATAGCTCCTCAGCCATCATCAGAATCTTTCTGGCTCCCTATCCCTGCCCAAACACCTATAAATAGTCTTTCCATTAAACTGTCTTCAGTTAAACTCTTTGAGTTTAAACACAACTGTCTCCTGCTGGGACCCTGACTGATACATCAGAGAACAGGAGAAACTTTCAAAAACCTGTAATTAAGTAATATCTTCAGGGAGAAAACAGAAAGTTGTTCTTTTCATAAAATAACAGTATCAGGGGAAAAAAATGAGAGCATTTAGATGAAAAATAAGAGATCTTGAAGTGTTAAAATATAAAGTAAAGAAAATATCCCAAATGTTAGGACAAAAGATAAAGAGATGGAAATCGGTAAAAGAATGTAAGAGACTAAGAGATAAAAGATAAAAGAAAACACTACCTTTGTGAAGTTTCAGAAGATTAGTGGTAAAGAAATGATCCTAAAAACTTCCCCCAAATGAAGGTATGTTATGAAAAAGGAAAAATAATCAGAGCTCTGAAACGAAAAATAAGAGGCATTGAAAATGGAAAATAAAAACCCCTATCTAGGATTTCAAGTAAGTGCAGAAATACAAACATAAAAATTACCTCAGAAATCATGATAAAAGATAGAAATGGAAAAAAGGGAAGAAATATGAGATTAATAGAACCACTACCCTGCTACAGAGTGAAGGATCCATGCAGTGTCCAACACAGTGAAGGACAAAAGAAAAACACTAAGTACAACTTTGTGAAATTTCATAAGACTAAAAATACAACACCCTATTAGAGAAAGTAAAAGATATTGCATATAAAGAAATAAATATCTGAGAGGTATTAGATTTTCAACAGCAGCAAAGAATACTAGAAATCATTGAATTAATGCCTTCAAAATTCTGAGGGAAAATCATTTGTATTTTGTGTATAAAATTCTAAGCATAAATGTAAGTCTGAGGGTGGAAGAAAAATATATACAGATGTGGCAAGACTGTCACTTTCCCTGCATCCTTTGATTTCAAAAAGCTAACATATAAGATGCTTCAGCAAAATAGGATAAAACAAGAAAGAGGAAATCAGAGATCCATAAATCATTTGACCAAACAAAGGAGAATGGCAAAGTGAAGTCTCATCACTAAATCATATGGTAGCTCTGATGAAGCATTTAAAAAAAAAAAATGACAGATGTATTGAAAACTGCAAATTAAAAACGGAAATTATTTACTGAGGGAAATATGGGAAGGGTGTAAAAAAGAGGAAAGATAACTGAAGTGTAGTATTTGTAAAAAAATCAGCATGTGCGATTCATTGTAGTATTTTTATTATTTGTTTGTTGCTTTTCAAAAAACACATAGTTTGGGAGGAGCAGGCTGGATAGGCAGGGCTGATGCACAGGTACATCCTCATGCATAACTGGATGTCAATGATAATTTTGGAAATCAATACATAAAATAGTAACAAGCATTTATTCTTTAGAAGTATGAACGTAGAAATATGGAAGAAACTTCTAAAGATTTTAAAGTAGTGCCCTCTGAAATAAAGTTGCACTTGAAGAGGGGAGGAATATCTTTTTCTTCCTATTTAATTTTCTAATGAAGTTTCTGATTACTTTGATGTAAAAAAAATCAAATGCAAACATGCAATAAATGGAATAGTGGGATGGACACAAAAATAAGAATAGTCTACATACACATGACAAGAAGAACCATATTGGTGAAGAAGAAAGGATTCTGGTTATTGATGGTCAATAACTATTCTATGCAAGTGTGGCATCTATACTATCTGATATCCTTGGTGGTGGTTGGAGCCACTTAGGACGCATAATGTGTTTGCCAATAAAATTATAGTTAAATTTATTTCAAACAGGAACGCAGACTATGTATCTCCTAATACAGAAAGCACAATTTCTATGAGGTCACATTGCTTCCCTGTACTTCCAATTCTGCTTTTCATGATGCACCTAAAAATAATAGGCTTCGTAGTCAAAATACATCTGTGTAACTCCTCAAAGGGCATCACTGGCCATGTTAAGACTAAACATCATCACAGTTTACTTTCTCTCTTGCCTAATACAGGATTATTCTTGGCAAGGACATCAGGCATGTTCTGCATGTGTCACATTGTTTTATGTATGAGTCTGAGGCCAATTCTGAGAATACAATGTCTGTCCACATGCAAAGGAAAATGCTCCAGTTTACTAGAAGTTCATATGCTCCATTATTTTAAACTGCAAAGTGTAAGATTTTTTTTTATTGGCCCATTTTGAAAGCATGTTTATCCATTAATAAAAATTGCTAGAGATATTGCAGGTTTCTTCAAATCACAAGGCAGAAAGCTAGATATTTTTAATTGTACGTTAGTATCTCATAAGGAATTACCCTCAAGTAAGCCTCAGGCAAATAATGAGCTGTTGACAGTGCCTTTGGAAAAACTTCATTTGATTATAGTAGTAGTTTCTTTTTCCTAAATATTAAGATAAAGCAAGATAAAGTTTCTAGGATTCACAGAAATGATCAGAGAGAGTTTTTCTTTCCTTTTCAATGTATTAGTAAAAAATTGAGCTTAAAGCATAAAAGGCTACTTTCAGCAAAGCTGCTCATGTGGTAATCCAAAAGAAGTTGATCTCCCCTTGGAATGGATCCTGGAAAACTGAATTAGAGGCAGATTTTTTGGCTACTTTCGCACATGAGTTTCTTCAGCATAGTGGCACAAATCAATGGTTTCTTTAAATAAAACACTCCAGGGACAGAAGAAATCAGAGGTTGGCTCAGTTCCTAGAATTTGTGTTTTTGCTTGTATGATCATTCTTTAGCAAGTACTTTCAAAGTCAAACCCTTTTTTCTACATTTATAATCAAAAGGAATAAGAACCTAAACTCAGATATAAAATTCTGATTCTTAAAGTATTCTCATCCTGGTGCTATCAAATCTTCATTCTGACTCTGATCTATGACAACCAAATTTGTGCCAAATTAACAAGAGCAGCAATAAAGTGTTCAACTTCTAGGCTTACTCAAATTATTTCATATTTTGGTGCATGTGGATGCATTTCAGCATGGGTTCTCTCTAAGCTATTATGCCTGTTTTTCCTTATATTAATTAATTCATTTATTCACATATCCATCACTTCATTCATCCATTCATTCATTTATTCAGCAAAGCTTTATACAGCACTCAACATTCATCAATTACTATAGCTAACTGATAAGGAATTTGAGATCTACTTTTTTTCTGCCTGTTCATGTTGACCCTTTTGGAGACATTAATGCTACATCTTAGTAATGTCTTCTAAATCCTATCCAGATGTATGAGTATATTTTCCAAATCTTCCTAGATCAAAATAGCTGCTACCAAGTAAAAGATAATGGTAGGTAAGAAAAAAATATTAATGTTGATGATAAGATCATCATCATCATCATAGCTAACATTTATTATATATGTTATTTATTATAACAAACATTTAGTGATTACTAAACTGTTTTACCTGTTATAGCTTTTAAAATATTCAATACACCAAATAAAAGCTTAGAAGTTCTAGGACTTGCCCCACCCTACAGAGTTTTGATGACAGTAATAGAACTCTGGCTGTCCAGCTCAAGAACTCATGCTTTTCAAGACCACATTATATGTGGCCACAATAATAATAACAACAATGCTGACTACAGAGCCTTGCTACTTCATGTTCCTGGACACTGTGGTATCACAATTAGACCGCAACCCATTACTATGAACATTTATATACACGTATTTAAAAATTTTAAATGGTCAATGTAAAAATAATTGCAAACATTAGCGAACCACTTTCTACATGCAGGGCAGATGCAATACATTTTATGACCTGCACAACAATCCTCTGCAGTGGGTACTACTATTCTTAAACTTGTCCAATAAGGGAGGTAAGGTTCTCAGTTGCTCAGAAACAAACATGGAATCTCACCATCAGTGGTAGTATTAGGATTTGCTTCTAAGTTACTTGTTTCCATAAACTTGCTCTAATTGGCAAGCTATACTAATGCCAAGAAAAGTGAAAATATTCATGTATTATTAAAGCAGGCTCAGATAATTTTTGTTGCCATTGAATTAAATTGCATTGACTAATGACAATTTTCACACAAGTAAATTTGGTGGAACTCATTAAAAATGGCTTTTTTAGGATTTAGTTGTATCTTAACTATTATTTGAAGACGATGAGAAATAATTCTAGTTTTCAGTGCTAGTAAAAAATGCATATTGACTTATAATTATTTGGCTAATAACAGTATTCCAATTTAAGCATTTATTATAGAGTAGTGTTTTTCCAAATATTTTCCTATGATTATCTGGGTTCTGGAATAGTAACTTAAGAACAGTTCCAGGGGAGGGCGCCTGGGTGGCTCAGTTGGTTAAGCCACTGCCTTCGGCTCAGGTCATGATCCTGGAGTCCCGGGATCGAGTCCCGCATCGGGCTCCCTGCTCCGCGGGGAGTCTGCTTCTCCCTCTCCCACTCCCCGTTTGTGTTCCCTCTCTCGCTGTGTCTTTCTTTGTCAAATAAAAAAAAAAAATCTTTAAAAAAAAAAAAAAAAAAAAAAAAGAACAGTTCCAGGGGAGACAGGGTAACCACAGGGCAGGTAAAGTAGCCCCCTACATAGCCCTTCCCATTGCTCCCAATCCAAGTCTCAAACAGAGAAGCTCCACCTTAAATTATTTCATACCTTATAAGATTTTATTTATATAAGAGTCTATATATAGATTCTATTTATAAAAGCTGTGTATTTTGAACATTTTTGAAGGGTAAATAGCACATTATGTTTAGGATTTATAAAGTGGATTCTTATTAAATGCTTCATGAATCAAAGATAAATTTTTTACTTATGTAAGATTCTATTTATAAAAAGATCTCTATTGAGTTATATCTAGTCTAGTTCTTCATAACTGAGTACACAATGAGTACATACTAAGGTGTGTGCTTTAAGAAGCCTGAGGGTGGGGTGCCTGGGTGGCTCAGTTGGTTGGGCAACTGCCTTCGGCTCAGGTCATGATCCTGGAGTCCCGGGATCGAGTCCCACATCGGGCTCCCTGCTCAGCAGGGAGTCTGCTTCTCCCTCTGACCCTCCTCCCTCTCATGCTCACTGTCTCTCATTCTCTCTCGCAAATAAATAAAATCTTAAAAAAAAAAATTAAAAAAAAAAAAGAAGCCTGAGGGTAATTGTTTGGAAATCATAGTCTCTTATTTTCTAACAACCATCGTATGCTATCTCTTTCTTACAGGACGGAAAGCACTGAGTTTCTTCATGTCTCTAAATCTAAAAAAGTCCTGGATTCTGCTCTCTGTTTGATTTAATGCACAAAACTAGGCAAATGGGTTTATCTCACATGAAACATGTGTGATCTGATGACATCATTGTACCTGATCACCTGCAACCTTGGCACTGTGAAGCAGTCACAGGGATGGAGGGAGAAACCCTCATCAACTGGAACTGATTTTCTGTTATCTCATCAGAATGAAGAACAAAAATGGAAATGAAGTGGTAGAAAATAAAATTACAGGTCTCGCATGCATGTGTTGTTGGCTGAGATTTACATATGCCACATTTGGGAAAGATGCCTGGTGGTGGTGGTAGCGTTATGGAAAAAGAAGAAAGTTTCACCAAATTCACATTCCACTACCATATTCTCCAACTTGTGGTCCCAAGTTAGATTTATTTTGTGACTTGATTATGCAGCCCCTAAGGAAAGGTGAGGCATGCAGTGTTGTTAAGAATGATCCATGGAGGGGCGCCTGGGTGGCTCAGTCGTTAAGCGTCTGCCTTCAGCTCAGGTCATGATCCCAGAGCCCTGGGATCGAGCCCCGCACTGGGCTCCTGCTTGGCGGGAAGCCTGCTTCTCCCTCTCCCACTCCTCCTGCTTGTGTTCCCTCTCTCTCTCTCTGTGTCTGTCTTTGTCAAATAAATAAAATCTTAAAAAAAAAAAACAAAAAAAAACAAATGATCCATGGACCATGGTTCAGACCCATGCCCACCAATTTCCCTGCTCCAGAAATAACTGGAGAAGAAATGCGGGGGTCCCAGGGTGTTACCTGAACATGAAAAATGCAAGATTAACCAGAGCAGCCCAGTCTGTGGCTACGGTTTGAACCTTTTCTGCTGCTTCCATCCCGGTTCTTAAAAATCACATCCTGACTAGTTCTTCTCTCCAGGCTATTATATCATAAGTGGCTATAGTCATAGGGGAAGGGCAAGTGGGGAGGTTATTTCTCATCAGTTTAATTATTTTAAAGACTCAGGCAGAAATATGCAGGTGCTATTTTTACCTTGCTTTACCTATATATATATATTTTTTTTTTTTTGACTAAGATCATTCTTCTAGTCAGGTCATGCTGACAAGTAAAAATTTATCTTTGAATCATGAAGCATTTAATGAGAATCCACTTTATAAATCCTAAACATAATCAATGTGCTATTTATCCTTCAAAAATTTTCAAAATACACAGCTATCATTGGCTCTCTTCCTCTTTAAAACTAGGATAAAAAAATAAAAATGAAAAAAATTACTCATTCTTTGTAATGATAGTTTGGAAGCTGATTAGAGTTTAATGGGGGAGTGTGTGTGGAGGGGTGGCTGGGGGGGGTGGTGCAGATAAATGGTTCTCAGTGGGGATGTGTGATTTTGCTTCTCCTGCCCCCTGGAAACATTGACAATTTCTAGAGACATTTTGGTCCTCTATTGAGGGGATGCACAGAAGCCAGAAATGCTGTCCAAATCCTACAATGCACAGGACAGCATCTCACAACAAAGGATTATCCAGCCCCAAATGTCAATAGTGCGGAGATTTAGAAATACAGGTATAGATACAGATTTTTCCAATCAAGAGATTAAATGGGGTGCCCCTTGAAAGGAAGACTTCAAATTACCAAAAATCATTTCTTTGTTTTGGGAACATTCACTCAAATAGTTTCATTCAGTTAGACAAATATAGCAGGGGACATATGTGCAGTACTGATAGGGGTTTGGACAAGCCAAGGGCCTCTCCCTTTCAATGCACAGATAAACATCTATTACTTGTTTGACAGGAAGAAGTAGGGGTGGTGGTGGATGGATCATATTGCTGTTCTTCACTGGATGAGGAAGCAACTACTGGTCTCCTTGTGGATCTCACTCTTATGGCCTCAGGGTACCTGGTCTTCTGGAAGGGTTGGGAAGCCTTAAGGAGAAAATACTGCACTTTCTGCTCTGAAGGCTCAACTGATTGAGGGCAAAATATTTTCTCAGCGACATCTTTGATTTCCACTTTGCTTTTTATCTAAAAAAATTTTGTCTCAGAACTACTACTCACATGATTATTATCACATTAATGTAATGGAAACTTATTAATAATTTTTTTCTTAATTGTTCTTACAACGAAGGAGCAAGAGGTTAATTATTATGAACATAGTAACTACATTCACCTTGTGTTACTACTTGCCTTAATATTCCTGTCACCTCATAAGTAGATCTGAGAGTACCCATTACTTTCATTTGTAGAGTAGATTTTTCCTCCAGAATAGTGATGTGCATAATAAACAGTTCATTTTATATTTGGATAGAACAGATAACATTTTATAATTGTCTTCTAAAATGTAATATTTTGCAACTAAAACTATAGGCATATAAAGTGCTTTCTTTTCATTCTTTTTTTTTTTTTTTTTTAATAATCTGGTTCTGACAATGTCAAATGCCTGTTTTGGAAATACTCCATTCATTCATTCATCAATCAATCATTCAATAAACATTTATTGATTGTTCTGCACAGCAATTTGTTAGGTCCTGAGGATATAAAAATTAATAAGGAAAGTTCCCATTCTCAAGTGCTCAGCTTTTAATTTTAGAATATTTTCTCTGCATGAATTAATCATTATTGATAAGAAGGCCAACTAGAAAGGAAGCTGATCCAATTGTATAAACACTTTAATTTCAAGTAGGATGTCACATGCTATACATATCAATTTGAAGCCATCAAATCCAGAACATTAAGCGATTTCATTCCTAGTTGTAAAATCAATATCCATTCTAAATTCAGATAGTTAAACATTTTAACTGTAAGTTTATGGTTTATGGTGTGTGTGTGTGTGTATAAAACAGTATTTCTAATTAGTCTTAAGAACTGACAGAAATGTGGGAGGTAGTATTTCCTTACATAACAGCCTTTTGGGGTGATATGATAATCCCAACAGAGGGATTGATTGTCTTTAATAGATATGCTAAGAAATCAAGTTCTCTAAAGCCACCAGTGAGATCACTAATGACAAGCTTTGTGTAGTTCTGAATGGGTTGTGCTACTTAAGTTACTTTCAAATATACTTACATGGACATAATTACTTTTGATTATTTTAAGTGCTATAATTCTATGGAAGAAAATGTTTATTTTAGTACTTAGCCTTCCATTCTGTATTCTTTTTAAATGCTATCCTAAAATTTTTCAACCATTTGAATAAAATTAAGTTCCTGTTTTAGTGACAGAGTTCTTCAATAATTAACACACACTTCTATATAAAATATTACAATAAAGTTTGACTCAAAGTGCTCTGTCTCTCTCTCTCAAATAAATACATAAAATCTTAAAAAATAAAATAAAATAAAAACAAATAAGTCAAGCAGAGAAAGTCAATTATCATATGGTTTCACTTTGTGGAACATAAGGAATAGCGTGGAGGACATTAGGAGAAGGAAGGGAAAAATGAAGGGGGGGTAATCGGAGGGAGAGATGAACCATAAGAGACTATGGACTCTGAGAAACAATTGAGGGTTTTAGAGGGGAGGGGAGTGGGGGGATGTGTTAGCCCCATGATGGGTATTAAGGAGGGCACATACTGCATGGAACACTGGGTGTTATACGAAAACAATGAGTCATGGATCACTACATCAAAAACTAATGATGTATTGTATGGTGACTAACATAACATAATAAAATAAAATTAAAAAAAAAAACCCACCTCAACAGAAAAATGAATTCAAAGCTCCTCTGAGTAATACTCAAATTAATTAATTAATTAATTAATTAATTAAAAAAATAACCACAGTGGTGGGTGCCTGGGTGGCTCAGCTGGTTAAGCATCTGACTTTTGGTTTCAGCTCAGGTCATGATCTTAGGGTCCTGTGATGGAGCCCTGTGTAAGGCTCCCTGCTCAGTGGGGAGGAGTCTGCTTAAGATTCTCTCTCTCTCCCTCTGTCCCTCTCCCCCTTTAAATAAAAATAAATAAATCTAAAAAAAAATAACCACAGTAATAATAACTCAGCTAAATCAAGTCTGTTTCCATATTTTTGGCAATTCCAACCTAATATTTCCATATTTTTGGCAATTCCAACCTAAATCAAATACGCACACAGATACAAACACATCCAATAAACTTCAAAGGCATTTGTTACAAAGATTAAAAACAAGAAATGTTTTAGGATATTTGGATAAAAATAGTATTTAAAATATTGATGATATAAGTATTGACATTTTACTATTTAATGTATATATTATTTATGTGCCATATATGCCTATATTGTGTTAGACAGTTATCCAGACTAGTGTAAATATTCAAACAAAGTCACATTAACGCTAGAGAAGAAACTGAGGAGTGGATCTAGGTGACTAGAAAGCCTGAGGATCCTACCCAACTAGGACTTCTGATTCTGTGGCAGCTCCAGAAGACTTCTACTTCATCTCACCATAAACCCTGCTTCTTCCTAAGACAACAGATATGGCTCACTCTACAATTTCCTTCCTTTCTTTGGTAATTTTCTCTGCTCTTCAATGAATGGCAACCTTTGAGATCTGAAATCAAGTTTCATTAATGCCTTTCATTCCTTATTTAATATTATGTACTAACTGACTACGTATGGTCCAGTTACTGTGCTGGGTGCCAGGGAGATATTCAATAGAGAGTAAGACAGACAAGTCCCTGAACTTATGAACCTTACAGTCTAGTTAGGCATATAGAAAATCAATGTGTAAAACAACTATACAATAAAAATGGGTGCTATGGCAGATAATACTTGAGTAGAAAAGCTTTAGATAGTTTAGAAGGGTTTACTTAAAGAGATGACTATTAATCTGTAACTTGAGTAATGAGAAGAACGCATGGGAGAGACAACATGAGGACAGGGGAGAAGGAAAACATTAAGGAGGAAGATACACTATTCCAGTTGGAAGGAACAGAAAGATTAAATGCCATAATGTAGAAAAGCTTTTTAGAGAGTTCCAGGAATGCTAAGGCATCAAAGAGAATGTAACATCGACAGGAAAGGAAGGCAGGTATTAGGTAAGGTAGAGGAAAATAGGCAAGAGCCCAAATGTGCAAGTCCACTGCTTGCTGGCAGTGGCAAGGAGTCTCTATTTTACTCTCAAAGTAAAGGTGAGCCACTGAAGAACCTTTTTAGCAGAGAGGTGACTTGATGCAGTACACTTTAAATCACCCTGACCAAAGTATGAGCAATATTTAGAAGCAGGCAATGGAGAACTGCAACAGTCCAGATAAAAAATGATGGATACTTGGACCAGGATAGTTTCAGAGGAGACGGAAATGGTGGATGGAAGATGAAATTTTGGAAGGATTTTCTGATAGGGCTTAGAGGTAAAGAATAAAGAAATGGGAGGGGTCAACGATGACTCTCTGTACATAAGTAGATGACAGTATATAGGTAGGATAGGAGAGGCCATGGGGAGAGGTGTGTGGGAGAGGGGCATAGATAGGTGGGTTGGTAGTGGTAGGGGACTAGAAATTTTATTTTAGACATGTTAAGTTTAATATATGGGTGAGGCTTAAAAGAGAAGATAATGGGTGGGTTTGGATATGTGAATGTGGAATTCTTAAGAAAGGTCTAAGCTGGGACAGGTCTAAGATGAAAAAGAAAAACTGGCTATTGATATAGGAGGAATATCAAAAATTTACTCTTTTCAAAGCAGAAAGGGAAAAAGATTTCAAGAAGACAGAGCACTTTCACTGAAATGCTTAGTGTAATGAAGACACAAAAGTCTATTGGTTTTTTCAACATGATGGTCATACAGGGTGACCACTGTCTTGCTTTGCATGAATTGTACCTCTTTATACATGTTGTCTTGGAGTAATAAAATGAGACTATCAGTGCATGATAAAACTCCCTAATTAAGGTGATATTAATAAAAGCTGTGTTGGTCGTGGAACCATGGAAGCCAGACTGGATTGGATCGAAGAATAAATGGCAGGTAACAAAAGTGAAATCCCATGTGCATTAGATGAATAATCTAAGAAAGAAAGGTAGGAGAGAAAGGTACAAATGGAGGATTTCCCTCTGGACAGAAGGAGGTCAAGTCCTCCAGGTAGTAAGAGGAATATACTATTCCTCTTGAACTCTTTCCTTCTGACTTGGGGCATTCTCTCATAAACTTTCCCCACTTCCCCTATAAGCATGCCTTGGCTATCCACAGTTAAATGAAAGTCTCCAGCTATGCTTAAGTCTGGCCTTTCTATTATTTAGTTATTTTGTTTTTGATAATTAGAGAACTGCTATCACTAATTTGTTCTAACTTGATCAATTATATAAGAAATCATTTCACACTTTATCATTGTGCTATTTCTTTTTCTTTTTTTAAAGATTTTATTTATTTATTTTTGAGAGAGAGAGAACACATGAGAGGGGATAGGGTCAGAGGACAAAGCAGACTCCCTGCCGAGCAGGGAGCCCGATGCAGGACTCCATCCAGGGACTCCAGAATCATGACCTGAGCCGAAGGCAGTCGCTTAACCAACTGAGCCACCCAGGCGCCCCATTGTGCTATTTCAAATATTTTATTAAAATCTTGCAAAAGTTTAATCTTTTTCTAAAAAACAAACTTTTTAGCTTAAATTTGGGAAAATGAATTAGCATAGTATTTCTTCACAGAAGCATAATAATTAATCATTAATGATTTGTTCCCATAGAAATAAACACATGCAACAGGATTATCAAGGAATTAGCATTTCAATGGTCTCTAGAACTTTTCTACTATTCAATCTAAGGATGCAGCCTTAATGTATTCATTTCTAATGACATGTGGTGATCAATGAGGCTTTAACAATTAAAGCAACCTTCAAGGTCATACAGAGAGTAAGCCAAAGTTGCAGATAACTGACAACTTTAGAGAATGCCAACTCGGGGAGACATTTCACGTGTACAATCTAAATGATACACATATACCACATCATGCCATGTGGATTCTAGTAAATGAACTGTGAAGACCCTTTTGGAAGTATGCCACACTTTCCAGTTAGAATGCTTTGAAACATTGCTATTGTTACATCTATTTAAGTTGAAGCTTGCTATCTTTTAATATTTTCTGGTTATAAAAAAGACCAAACTAGAAAAGATATTTGGTGGGGTGCCTGGGTGGCTCAGTCGTTAAGTGTCTGCCTTCGGCTCAGGTCATGATCCCAGGACCCTGGGATCCAGCCCCACATCTGGCTCCCTGCTCAGCTGGAAGCCTGCTTCTCCCTCTCTCACTCCCCCCTGCAGGAAGCCTGCTTCTCCCTCTGCCGCTCCCCCTGCAGGAAGCCTGCTTCTCCCTCTCCCACTCCCCCTGCTTGTGTTCGCTCTCTCACTGTGTCTCTCTCTGTCAAATAAATAAATAAAATCTTAAAGAAAAAAAAAGAAAAGAAAAGAAAAGATATTTGGCCATCCTTTTTGAAAAAGTTTGATGTCAACAGAAAAATGTTACATATTTTAAAACTAATAATATACAACTTAAAAAAGCAAATATATAGACTTGGCTTTTGATTCTGAATTCATTCCAATGAACATACAATGAGAATCTACATTAAAGCAATGCATTAGTTATGCTTTGGAATCCCTTTCTACAAAATCACTTTCCATTAATAGAAGCAAGTTTAGAAATAATTCTTAATAAAATAAGTCATTTTCAAACTATGAAAGGAATCTAAAAATATTTTTGGGAGTTGAATTTAGTGTTAATGTTCAGAAATAGTAATAATGATATCTTAAATATGTTTCTCAAAAGTGAGTTCTCCCACCATACAACTGATTCTCAACATGTGACTTTTCTGGCATTTTGGTTTGATAAGTTAATTATGCTGTAGTGGGAAAGAAAGAAGGAAAGGAAAGGAAAAAGGAAAAAGGGAAAAGGGAAAGGGTAAGGAAAGGAAGAAAGAGAGAAAAAGAGAGAGAAGAAGGGAAATGTAAAGATTTGGAGTATCATATATTTAATATTTCAAAATACACTAAAATGAATCATAAAAGCTTCAAGTTCATAAGACTTAAAATTTATCATTCAACTACTGTCTTCAATATTACAAGTTTCTCTTAATAACAGTAATATTTGTTCATTTTTACATTTACATTTAAATGTTTAACAGAAAGGTTTTGCAAAATCATGACTGGTATAACCTTGTTTTATCTATTTTGGCAAGACTTTTCTTTAGTCTCTGTTTTCTCACATGTAATACTAAAATTAAGAATTATCCACTTTCACTTGTTTTCAGTATGTTTATATTAGTAGAGGAGACAGAGTTGAACTTTTGGCAAAGCTAAGAAGAAAATGAAGAAGCCAGACAGATAGGATATGAGTCAAGCTATATATTAAGCAGTAGAAAGATTCAAGTACTCAGAATTTTTAACTCAAAGGCATTTATATCGGAGTCTCTCTCTTATCAGGGGCGAGCACAAATCGGCATCTAAAACAAGGCAGATTTCAGGTCAAATTAAAGAACGTGGGTAATCAACCGTTACCTGTTAAAATCTGCATTTATGCTAGCCTTTGTTTCCATAGGTAGTTAGGCCTCTGTAGGACATGCATTTGGATGCCTCAGAAGTTGTCACTGAATTATCATGATTCCAGCCATTACTTCTTACTTCCTAACAGCATGTGTTTGGAAGAAAGAAGCCACCTCTACTTTATAATCTTGTCTATTTCTAGCCTATGATATTATCTTGTTTAAAAAAAGTATTCAGAAAATTATTTTGAAATTACTTTTTCTAAAATAGAATGACTCAGGCTTCTGTTTTTGTGTACTTTGAATTTTTATACCCTGGATGTGTGGTAAACTACCTAGATGAAATAACTTCCTCATAAATGCACATGCATGTAGCTGCTATGTGCTGCTTATAGTAATTTCTGCACTTCCTACTGATAACCCCACCTAAAATATCCCCCAAACTCTGAAGGCTCAGGTGACCCCCAGGCTGAGCATCAGCTGCATGGTTTCAGCTTTAATTTCCACAGAGTCATGACTAATGCCTTATTTAAGGAAAACAAACAAAAACTCTGATGTTTAATGCATATATTAAGTACAACTAAAATTAGCTCTGCGTTCCTCTGCTTTGACTAACAGTATAAATAATAGCAGTAAAATTTTTCTGAGATTAATTTCAGTAATTTTGTAATAGGTAATGCGTTTTCAGATGTTCAAATATAATGATGGGAAATGTCCTACTTTTAAGAGTATAATTATTTTAACTTGTATTTTAAAATGGTTTCTAAAAGGTAATTGGTACTAAATTTATGGAAGTATTTGTATAAATTGGGTTAAAACCGATTAACTGGCCTTTGTAGATTATACTTTAAAATTCTCATTTCCAAAGTTAAATGATAAAAATTCACTCTGATTCACTATATTTTGCATTGAATGAATATATGCCATTAGGAAAAAGAAAAGTAAGTTTATGTTAGAGAGACATTTTGCTGTGTCTATATAGTTTTAGAATCAAAATCAATTGTTCATTCTTATTTTGTTCAAGTTGAAGTAAAATCATTATTCCATTGGCATGTTTTTCTTGACACTACTGACAGTGGTTAATGAAAAGATTAATGAAATAATGTACACATTTCATTAGAGAAAAAAATGTTTACTTTTTGGAAAGTGGTTAAATGGTTTATTTCTTTCCTTTTCCACCTCACTGATTCTCCAGTGCTCTATGCCAAAGCAATCCTGCTCTGGTTGACAAATGTCAAGTCCTTGGCTTTATTATTAATGTCTTCAAAAGGAGTGCAAAACTTTGATGCTTACTGTGGTAACAATGTTCTAATTGTCCTGGTTCATATATGTGTGTGTGTGTATATATATATATATATATACACACACACACATATATAAATGCTGTCTGTTTATACATGCATATATATGTATGTATATATACGAATGATGTCTGTTTACACAGACACACACACGTGCATATACATATATATGTTATTTCTTTTGGACTGTTCTATGTTTTGAATGCATAATCTGCTGCATTTTTATATTTTCTACCAAACAGATTAAAAAGTTCAAGGTTTATAGTGTAAAGATGAAATTATTTATCATTCATAGGCAGGCATTGTACACTCACACCTTAGGTAAGAAAGTTATCTATTGGGATAATTTCAGACATAGAAACACAGTGGAATGAAGCAATTATTTACAACATGTAATTTGATATTATATGCATTTTCAAGCAAGTTATAATTACTGAATAAACAGTATATATATATATTTCTATTTTCTTCTTATAAGCAGTCCAGTGACCCACTTAGAGACAAGATAAAAGAAATATAAATACCATGGTTCAAATTAAACTATTAATAGTGTTATAGACTTTGTTTACTATTTTTTGTCTTTATCTCTAAAGGTAAATTGTTATCTTCCTCTTGTAGAAATAATTCTCATCTTGTCTATTCTACACTGTTTTAGTTAATTTCTTCCTAGATGCAAAGTTAGAAAACCTTCCACAGTTTGTTTCCAGTCTGTTTCCATTAAACCATCCACCCATTTTCTGCCATATTAACTGGAGGAGACTCATGTATTCAGCCAAAAACACACATCACATTGAAAGTAATATAAGTTGAACAAGGTTGAATAAATTAACTCTACAAAGATGTGGTCAGGCGGTAGGAAAGACACATGGGATAGTACTGTATTCCAGGACCACAATATAGTTACTCTGATACCGCTTCTATATCTAAAGGCTACCAGGAAGAAAAGAGTTATCAGAACTTGGAAGAGAAGGTCATCTGCCAGGAGCTGAGACCTTCACTAGAGAGAAAGAACCAGCCCCTGGGACAACACACAAGGCCAAGGGAATATATATCCTGACATTAATTGCTTGCTTCTCAAATTACCTGCCAGTGTTCCCCACTGGCTGAACCCTACAGGAAGCTGGAGCATAAGGGAGCTTGTATTAGTTGGCTGGACCTGCCTCAACAAAGATGTACAAACCAGGTGGCTAAAATAAATGAAATGTATTGCTTAACAATTTTGCAGTCTTGAAGTCCAAGATCAAAGTGTCAGCAGGGATGGTTCCTTCTGAGAGCTGTGAGGGAAGGCTCTGTTCCAGGTCTCTCTCCTTGGCTGTAGAGAGCAGCCTTCTGGGGTTTTTACATTGTCTTCCCTCTGTGTGTGTGTGTCTCTCTGTGTGTCCTAATTTCCCCTTTTCAAGAAGATATTGGTCATACTGGATTAGGGCCCAATCTAATGACCTCAGTTTAACTTCATTACCTCTTTAAAGACACTATCTTCAAATAAGGTCACATTCTGAGATACTGGAAGTTAAGGTATCAAAACATAAATTCTGTAGGAACACAATTCAAACCATTACAGAACCCATAATGTAATTTACACAGGTCAATTTTGAAGGACCAGAGAAGAGGGGAAGAAACTATAGAGTGGATCTGGAGAGGTGCAGAAACTTAGAGTCTATTGTGTACTGTAGCTTAGCATACTGTATTAAGAAAAGTGAATACTTCTTTGATCATATTATCTGCTTTCCTTACTTAAAAATTCTCCAGTCAGTCTCCATTGCATATGATGTAGTTCACAGTTCTTACTGTGGCAGTTGATGACCTATACAATCTGACTGCCTCTACATTTGCAGACCTCATCCTCACTCTTTCCTACCTAAATGGTTTCAAATATACATTATTTCTTCCTTTCCTCCTTTGATACTATAACTTATTAAGGAGCATCCTCCTATCATCATCTAAGAGAAACAATGTTAGTATTTGTATCCAGTTGGAAAAACATTTGTTAATGTGTGGGTTTCACTGGTACATGTCAGTCTTCTTAAGTCTCATTCACTATTCTTAAATCCACTATGCTTTTTTTCAAAACTCACTATAATTTATTGTTCCATATGGCTAAACATAAACAGTAGCTGGTAAATAATTCAAGAGTAACTGAAGATTTTTTCATTTGTCCTGTTTTATTTAGAACTGTAAAACTCTCAGTACAGGAGCTGCCTGCCTCCAATCAAAGTGCCAAACCAACAAATTCTCCATGAGACAGCTCCAGGAGAACTGGTAGAGTTTATGCAATTTACTTACAAATCAGGATGTACACTTAAGAGTGTAAGACTAAGACAGGAAATGAAGAATTGTGTTGTTGTTTTTTAAAGGCAGAGATGTAAAAAAGGTAGGCATGTTAAAAAAAAAAAAAAAAAAAAAACTTTGAAGGCCCATACTTGAAGAGGTCAGAAGAGCCTAATTTATTTCTGTCTTTGAATTCCAAATCCTACCTCTCTCCAAGAATGAAGGTAGATATTAAGAAGGACTCGAAATAGGTAAAAAAAAATCCCATAATATATATTAAATATAAGTTCTATTATTACAACACTATAACATATTTATAACTATATCATGATATATAATGATATGATCATGTAATATATGCAATGATGTTTATAATACAAGTAACACATGGTATATAACATTTAATATAAAACACATGCATAATTATGATAAATATACCAACAGATATGGATAAAATGCAACATCACACTCTCAGATCTGGGTTTGCCAGAGAATATATGCACCACTATTTTAGGTTCTCTCAGACTTCATGCTTAAATACACCTATGGTATTCAAGAGTGGAGTAACAAATGTATACCTGTGTTTGTTTTTCCTCTTGATACACTACATGCTGTTGTTCATCAGGCTAACATTCTACCTGGTCCCATTTTCACTTTCCTTTCTTTCATTAAAATATGAGCAACAGCTGTAGCTAATTTCTCATTAAAATAGTTTCTGCTATATGTGCTTTTTAGTATCTCTATTATGCCAGTGTATATATTTCACCTGATTGAAGCATTCCATATTTTCCTTCCTGCTTTTGTTAGGCAATCACACATTTCTTTTTTAAAAGGGCCATGCTTTTCTGCAGAACATCTTTTCTTCCCTTACTCTAAAAAATAATGAGCTCAGTTACTTTTTCATGGAGGATATTTGTTTCACTCTTTCTGAGAGCACTTCATCATGGGCTGAGTGCAACCTTGCTATTCTTTTTCCTATAGTTCCATAAGAGCATGTGAGGAAAAATGTTTTTCCTAAATTCACTTTTAAGGGTGATGTCGTTTAACAGAAATGAGATAAAAGAGTGTAGAGCTGGGAGTGAAATGTGTGCATACCATTTATCTTTAAACAGTATGTTAATGGTCAAAGAAATTATGGTGACAGCATTCTTGAATTGAGTTAAACTTAAAATTGAAGATATGTTTTTCCTTTTTACCTCTAAAAGTATATGGAGCCCCACTCTTGTTCTTTATAGATGATAATCACAGATGAAAGCATATTTGTATAAATTTCCCATTACTTCAAGTAAATCAAAAACTTGTGAAGAAATATTTCTGAATTTAGATCAGATATTGACAATCAACTACTTTTTGATAAAAATTAAAAGCAACAAACTGTATGCAAATTGCAAAAAAAAAAGTTCTATAACATAAAAGAAAGTGACTTTTTAGTTGTTAAAGATCCTTAAAGTAGCCTGTGATGAGGCTAGTGAAAAACAGGTATTTTGGGGATTTTTAAATGTTTTACATTTAATGTTTTCTTTAAAGAAGATTTTCAATAGTATGTTGTCACTATTAAAACACAGACTGGACATGTTATAATAGAAAAAAAATGATCAGGTTAGGAGGCAGATTGTGATTCTAATCTTGCCTTCTGTTAAAAAGAGAAACCATGGGCTCAAAATGGAGTCATTTAGGCCAAGTCAACAGAGCAAGAGTTAATACCTAACCTAACTGCAGTTTTAACCCCCTAGGAGTGTAACATTTGACCAGTCAACATGGAATTTCCTGGTCAATACCAGGAAACTTATGGATAGACCCTTTCTATTCTCCTTTGGAGGGCAACCTTGCCTAAAATGTATTCCTTGATAATAAATTCCCCCTTTTTAATGTCCTCTCTCAGCCTTGAAAACCCTTTTGTTTAGCTCAGCAGAAAACCCCTCTACTTGCTAGATGGAATGATACCTTATTCAAGAATCATTTAATAAGGCCAATCAGATCTCTGAATTTACTCGGTTGAATTTTTTTTTTTTTAACATTTCCTACTGACTAACAATGTGATCTTGAGGAAGATACCTACCTTCTTAAGCCTTAGCTTTCAAATGTGCAAAATAAGTGCTATGGACTGAATTCTGGCCCCCAGCAAGCTTCATATGTTGAAGTCCTAACCCCCAGAGCTTAAGAATGTGACTATATTTGAAGACAGGTCTCTAAAGAGGTAGTAACTTAAAATGAGATCATTAGATTGGGCTATAATCCAACATGACTGATATAAGAAGAGGAAATTAGGACATAGATATACACAAAAGAATATGATGTGAAGACACAGGGAGAAGACAACCATCTACAAGTGAAGGAGAGAGGTCTCTAAAGAACCAACCCTGCTGATACATACACTGACCTCACACTTCCAGGCTCCAGAGTTGTGAGAAAATAAATGTCTATTGTTTAAGCAATCCAATCTATGGTATTTGTTATGGCAGCCTGATCAAATCAATATAATTGGCTTTATGAATATTACTATGATTACATACAGTTACCTACTTATAAAGCATCTGGCACTTGGTAGTTGCTTAATGTGTGCTAATTAATATTGTTCTTACTGCTCATAATCTTTTATTGGACAGGTCAATTATAATTCTTATCTTTATCTTATCTTAAATATATAGCAGTTCTTTTAGGGTTAAGAGATCAGATTATATTATGTTTCTATAGCATGGGTCATAGGGTCTATGCCTTAAGACTTATTCATAGGTTTGGAATAAGAGCAGCCTTAGAATTGTGCCATTTTTTTAACTATGTCCTTTTCTGTATTTAATCTATGTCTCAGATTTGCATCTGGGAGATGTAGATAATAATCAGAATTGTTCTTAACAACAAATAAATTCATATATGTAATAAAATTACTACCTGACACATAATTGGTACTTAATCAACTTTAAGTATGATTACTGTGTTCTCAATGATTTTTTTTTATCACTTTTGCAACATTATGCAGGCCAGGAAAGGTTCTTCTGGTGTACCCTTCTTTTCTTATATCACTTTTTATCTGTCTTTTTTGATGGGGCAAAATATGTCTTTCATAATTTATTTTTACTGCTGCCCTAATACTCATACACCTGATTCCCCTCCAGATAATGGTAGTCTCTGCCCAGGAAAATTGTTACCTTGGCTAAGATGGCATTTCCCAAAGTGCACTGTCCCCAATGTTAGTTACTCAAGAGGTTAAAATGCTAAAGAAAAATACTAAAGGATTCTGTGCTCATATTTTGAGTTAAGCAAAGATAATGACACTTTATTAAATAGCATCTTAGAGATCTTAAAAAGCTCCTGTGCATTTTGAGCAAAGGAGGTATGTGTGATGTAGCCTTTCCTCAATTTAGTTGAGAGTAGACTGTTTTTAGGTCAGTTTTCCACAAAAAAATGAAATTCTTTCAGAAGATAGAATTTGGGAAGTTCTGACTGAAGGAGGGTAGAATATCTTTAAAACCTCTCAAATAACTTCTTTCCCAGTCTCTGTTTTGGTCTCTGCTTTCCTCTTGGTTTTAAATACATAATTATTATCACTAAACAATAAACTATTGTCACAACCAAATAACTAATTTTAGTCTACATAGCACCATTTAATTAAAAAAATAGCATAGGGAGGCAAAATGCATACTATAAAGGCATTAATTCTGTATTAAAAATTAAGCCTTACGATAAATCAAAGAAGGAAAATTAAGGGAAAAATGCCATTTTCACTTATCCAGATTGGCAAAATGATACCTGATGTTGGTGAAACATTGGGGATAGAGTCACCTTCAATCACAGCTTTTGGGATATAGTAAAACATATGTTCATTATTCTACCTTGACTGTGGTATAATGAATCATTTTAATTTTCTTCTTTATGTTTTTCTGAATGTTCCAAATTTTCCACAGTGAACATGTTTAACTTTGCTTATTAAAAGAAATACCACTTTGTTTTTTATGATTTCTCTAATTTGAAAATAGTATGAATCTTTCATGGCTTCTTTGTAAAGCTTATATAACTTCATTGATAATATAACCCCTATAACATTCTTTCCTCAGTACTATTTTAGGACATAGAGAAAAGACAGAATGGCTTACTAAACATTAATTTGCATCCAAGCGCATGTGAATACTAATCACAATAACCTCGACTTTAAAAGGCAAAAACAATATCCAGAGGAACAGTCTTTGTTACTTATGATATTAAGTGTAAAAAAAATAGGCATATATTACCTGATAGGCAGTGTATATTTCTGTCCATCATCTACTTTAATAGTGTGAATGCTTCTCAATTTTGCTTCACTAGCACAGAAAAAGTGGTACTATAAGAGAAAAAAAAAGCTTTTCTTCCGTTTTTCACTATGAAATTAACACCTTATATTTGTATTGGACTTAGAATTTACTAATGATTTTTATATTGCTTTGGAGACAAGGAGTCTGAAACTTAGAGAAGTGACAGTGCAAGGTATACAACTAATAAAGGCTAGAATTAAAAAACATAAATGTGTATTATATACATACAAGCATCATAATGTGTATGCATGTGTGTGCATGCATGAACACACACACACACACACACACACACACTTCTGGTTTCTATACCAGTATTCCAGAGAACATGTTTGAGAAAGACAGCTTTTTCTGCTAGCAGAAAGTGAGTATTATTGGCAAGTTTCCTTAGATATTACCAACTGAGCAACATGAAGACCAGTGAATACAATCTAGAGGGTGATATTAATGTCCAAGGAAAGGAACCTTAAAGATTATGGAAGTTAACCATTCATTCTAAGCTTCCTGAGGCTTGGGGGGGCGTGGGGGTCTTTGTCAGATTACTACTAATTGAGCCAACTGAGTTATAGTTTAAAAGGGGGCAGATAATGTCTATAACAGGTACATTTGATCAGGACCCCCTGGGAATTCCACAGGGTGGGCTGCAGTGGTCTATTCACCCACTTAACAGCCTATGCTTGCATGTATATTAGTTATATGACATAATTCAACCAATGTGACCAGAAAGAACATTTAATATTTTTAATGATAGCTGCTTCTTATATATATTTGGGGTTCTACATTGTTAGTGAAGAAAGTTTTTTAAACTTAAATGATAATGTAGTGACCAAGAGTGTGTGTGTGTGTTCGTGTGTGCATGTGTAAGGAGGTTAGTCTCCTTAATTTGTTCAAATATATCAGAAAATGTTTGTTCACGTACTACTAAGTCTTATTTATTCCCTATTATCTTCAGGGCTGTCAAAGTTAAGCATATATAAAATATTTAATGGACAATTCTATTATTCTTACTTGAATTTTTCTTTTATTATAAATAGCTCCTTTATGATATATATATATTTATATATATATATTTACAATATATTGAGATGTGTGTGTATATATATATATATATATACACACACATATATATATATATATACACACACACAAAGTAACTACTATTTATTGAGTGATTACTCTGCTTC
>NC_058410.1:90038040-90086275 GCF_002201575.2 Neomonachus schauinslandi | reverse complement strand
GGGCTCGATCCCAGGACCCTGGGATCATGACCTGAGCCGAAGGCAGATGCCCAACGACTGAGCCACCCAGGCACCCCCTAGACTCTAAACTTCTTGAGGGGATTCTATTATAAAGTCTAAGAGACTCAGAGACACCCAAGTTAAAATCCTGGCTTTGACAACTCTAAGTTGCTGATTTCTGAAATTCGTAAAAACTCTCCGAATATTAGTTGTCTTATATAAAAATTGGGGACACTGATACATATATTTCCAGCTGAGGGGATGATTAAAATAGAGACAATCTAAAGTGTTTAGTGCATTCAAATATTATCATTAGAAGTAATGATATTATTGTCGCTATTGCTGCAAGTTCATGATTAAGGCAAGTCATGTGCTCAAAAATAATTGCTTCATTAATAAATGTTTTTCACAACAACTTTATAAAATGGGCAATAAAAACCACAGCCACATTTAAATAGATAAGAAAAAAGGTCCCTAAGAAGATACAGTTCTTATCCAAGTTCACAAGGTTGATGATTGATAGATCTAAATTTAGAACATAAATCTTCTGATTTTTTGGAATGCTTTCTAAATCATGAATTTCATATTTCTACTTTGTGAAGATATAATCCTATAAATGTTTCCTATTTCCAAAAAAACTTTAGTGGCCAGGCACACATACCTGTGGCATCAACTGATAAAGTATTTCTGTGTATACAAGATAAACGTCTACAAAAGAACCATAACATAAACATGGTCAATACATTTCATGAAGCTGAACCTTCCAGAATAATCTTAGAATTTAATTGCATTATAAAAACAGAAACTGGGGGCATATCCAAATATTTCATGTTTGCCTTTCTTCTAGTAGTTTAACTGCAACATAAGTTTCCAAATTGTTTCCTTGAAGACAGTATGTATTGAATAAAGGCATATGTATGAAGTAATTGCAAATTCCCATGTTTTGCTAGATTAGTCAAAAAGCTAACCTTTACAGTTGTGATCCTTTTAGTTTATCTAATTCATGTATTTCATATTCACCATGCATATAACCCAGCAATAATTTATTCATTCATACATCCAATATTTGTTTAATACCCACTCTTAACTGCAGTCAAGCAAACATTTATTCAGCTAGCGCTATGCCAGATGCTTAAGGATAAGCACATGAACAAGACAGACATGGCCCCAATTTTCTCAAGATTTCAAATCTATTGGCAAACCTAAGGTACTTTAGTTGTATTTTACCAAAAATTTTGCAAAGCACTTCTTAACTTAGCAGTACGTTTACATTTTTTCTCTTTGCAACTTATTTTTTTAAGATTTTATTTAAAATCTAGTTAGTTAACATAGAGTGTAATATTGGTTTCAGGAGTAGAATTTAGTGATTCATCACTTACATATAATACGCAGTGATCATCACAAGTGCAGTACATTTATTTTTAATGATGAAAGAAAAGGCAGCTGTTAGGTCAAATAAGTCATTTTTTTTTTCAAATAAAGTTTTCCCTAGAAGATGTCATATTGTCTTGATGTGATGTAAACACAAGCATATGATTTTGCTTTTGTTTTTAATCCCTATTTTGAAATAGGATTCTCACCAATCCCAGCTAGTATTGCCACATCTCAAAATGTCCTACAGATTGGCTCTTGAGGCGTTGTTCCTTTGTAAAATGCAAATAAAAGGAGATGAAAAAAGATTCTAAAGAAGAGGCACAGTATAAGAATGTTTTTCTTTTCCAATGTACTAGCAAGGAATACATAACTGGATAGAATTGCTTCTGTTTAGAGGAATAAAAGGAATATACTGAAGTCAGTAAATGCATTTTCTTTGAGTAAAAGGGTTATCACACAGACATTTGTAACTTTAGAGATGTCACTGCTTTAGCCTCCGGGTGTTAGAAGGAATTTCTGTGCTTCAAGATGAGCTGGCTGAGGTTCTATTTCCCTTAATATGAGAAAGGATGACTTATAAATGAAAATTTAAAGTACTGGAGTCAGCTTTGAACTAGTCAAGCTTGAAACTCAACTCCAATCTCACCTGGTAAAGCTCTCACTGCCAGAATGTTTTCTGGTTGTGGAGGATAAATGACAATACATATCAGCCAGAAGGGATACTATATATGGAAGTTAAAAGTAAGTTACGTCAACTCATAAAATAAACATAACTCATAAGAAGTCATGTGCATTTTACTGTTCAAAACAGCCGTACATTATGTGGTAATTAGACTAAACAGTGTTTACATTACTGAAAAAAAGTTTTCATTTTCATTTGCTCAAAATCTATTTCACCCCTTAAACTGAAGAATACTAAAACATTATTTACACCTCCCCTGTCCAGTTCTATCTTCTAACTTCTTTTTATTTATTTGACAGAGAGAGAGATAGCGAGAGCAGGAACACAAGCAGCGGGAGTGGGAGAGGGAGAAGCAGGCTTCCCGCTGAGCAGGGAGCCCGATGCGGGGCTCGATCCCAGGACTCTGGGATCATGACCTGAGCCGAAGGCAGCCGCTTAACGACTGAGCCACCCAGGCGCCCCTATCTTCTAACTTCTTAAGTGAAGGAAGAGCTAAAGGCAAAAATACCACATACAAAAGGAAACTAAAATTGAAATCTGAAACTAAATTATAATGAAGGTTAAAATGATCAATTTATTCATACATTCTATTAATAGCAGAAGCTATACTTTTCAAACACCATCAGCTAAGTCAATTAAAATGTCTGTTTTAACCTAAATGTTGTATAGACCCAATAGGAAATCAGAATTATTTAGTTCAAATAAAACATCAGCTAAATACATACTTACTTATAGTTAGATGTGAGACAAAAATTGCATTCAACAAATCCAAACACCTTTAAGTAACCTGTAATTATGAACGTCTATGATGCAAGTCTCAGCAAATTATGCAAATACAATAAATACTTTTTAATGATTGAACGCCTATATAATAGTGTGGTTTTTTTTCAAAAAATCTGTTCTAGTGGTAATGAGTATTCTATCATTTACATTTCTGGATAAAATAGAAATTGCCAGTAAGATCATATAATAAGGTTCCTTTTGTACTTTGATAAATAGCAAGGATGAAAAAAAACCTATATTCTGTAACATTTGGAAAATATTTGTATAACTGTTTCAAATAAGAGAAGAATAATTAAAAAAAGAAAAAGGTAGCATGCCTAAGTTCAGACTATAAGAAAGACTGCAAGGGAGTATAAAATACCTAATGGTATAGTTAAGGGTTAAAAAAAATGGCACTGACCAATAAAGAGTTTTGGCTTAAGATGATGCATTCAGCTGACATAACTAAGAAGAAATGGATAGGATCACAGGAAATAAATAAAATGTGAGATTATAAGGATTTTCAAGTATGGTTAAATATACTGGATGAACATGGACTATAACAGATCTTCTTATTAAATGGATTGAATGAACAGATAACCTATTCTAAGAAAATAGGTCTTTACTAGAGAAGACAGGATATTGTTGCATACACGATATCTCTAAAGTGCTATCAATCTGAGAGTTAGATAATTATCAACAAATTATTTTATCAGATATTTTTTAAAAAAGAGAAGACATAGGTTTTAGGAACAAAACTGAAACAAAGTGAACATTATTTCATTACAAAGGGGAAAGACAGGCAAAGCAAAATGATAGTTGCCAAAACATGTGGTTATCCAATTATCTGTTGGAATTACCATTTATTTAAAAAACAAGGTTTAGTAATTATTAATATGCCATCTCCCCTTCAATATAGAGCAGATAATTTAGATTTAATTGTAACTAAGTAGAATCAGACACGGAGGGCACCAAAGGAAAAGGCAATCCTATCGCCTCAAGTGGGGACAATTTAATATAGCCACATACAACTCAAATGACATTATAACAGTTCTGAAAAATAAAGTTTAAAATCAGATTGAACAAAATTACAGACCTTACGAAGCGATTGGTCAGTTTTGTGTCCCCAGTGCTTTTTTCTTTAATAAATGAATTAAAGAACAACGATGCAAGCATTTTCTTAAGTCTGAAAAACATCCCCCAAATTCTGACAGCTACATTAGAAGTTATTCTAATGAAGAACAAAAGTAAATTATTTCATAGGGTACTCTAGGATAAATGCAGAATTAAAATGACATTCAAAAGATGAAAAAGGAAATTATGGAAAGAGTGCTACATATTGCTATATTTGAGTTTTGCACCAAACAGTATGATTTAAATGATTGCATAACACATCAAATACAAAGAGGTTTGCAAAAGGGGTGACAAAAAGGTGAACAAAATTATGTTGCTGTCAAAGAGATTTTTAAGAAGTACCCTAGAGTTCCATACTGGAGAGTCTTTTTGTTGTTTTGTTTTGAGATGTGAGGAAACTAGTTGATTGACTTGCCTGAGTAACACAGTTGTCCAGGAAAAGAGCTGGAAATTCATTGCTGACCTTGTTTGTTCCACCAAATTAAAAATACCTCTAAAAGATTCGCAGGGGGATGGGGGGGCAGGAGGATTAAAAAGAGCCTCAGGGCATATCATAGGAATCTTAAAATATCTGAAGGTTGACTTGAGGAAGAGGTGTTAATTGATCGTTTTTAATCACTTAAGTAATGTAATTAGAGAGGCGGAATCAAAAGATGAAATTAGGAGGACACAGATATTCATTCCAAATATAAATGAATTTTCAAAATGATTACTAAGATGAAATGAGGTACCTTTGGGAAGTACTGAATTATTCATCAGTGGAAATGTTCATATTTAAAGGGGATAAACACAAGTCTGAAATACTGGAGTTGGGATTCAAGAATCGTTGGATGGTTAGACTAAATGAAACTTTGTTTCTTCCAAGTCTCTCATTAAAATTGCATGCTCAAAATGACAGATTTTTAGGAAGTGGCAAACATTGATTGGCCTGATCACTTAATCACTAAATTCTCTAAGATTTGGTAAACTGTTCAAACAAGTCTTTGTATTAAGGTTGAAGGATGAAGTAATATTATATTTAAAAACATTTTTATTTCCTTTAATTGAGTTAAGGAGCTATTACAAGTTACAGACCACTGTGTATCTGATACTACTGAATGTACTCAGGAAATGAGTACTAAATAAATAGATGACACAACAAATCAGCTTCTAGAAAAAAAGACTGAAGAACAGAGTGGTTACCCAGTTCTTCCCCATTCTGAATTTCCCAACCATTTATTTGATTTTCATTTTAATTATTCCACTTAAAAATCTCAAGTTCTACAGAGAGCTTGGTTTACATACACTATTATAAAAGATAGTAAAAATTAAGTCTTAAACAGTAAACTAACTTATATAGCAAATAGTATGTATTCATGGTGTTCTGTTTGACCTTCCTGTACTTACTGACTTCTTGGTTTGCGAATTGATGACCAATCTCTAAAAACTGTCCTGTACCAAATTTCAGAGCACCCTGTCTGCCTTCAAATTTGGAGTCACAGTTCATCTTGACCTTGCTATTTGTGTAAGTATCAGATTGGGTAATGACCTTATTTGTTACTATGTTGCAATCCCTAGTTATCCACTTGGCATTTATGGTCAGCTTTCCATTTACAACCTGGTGCTGACATATTCCCTAGACAATACTCTATGTTACTCATTAGCATTATTGTCCTCTCTCTAAAATCATGGTCTAACATAAATCCTCTAGGCCTCTCAGACACATTGTGCTGTGAAATTCTTATGAGCCTGAAGCAATTTACTAGAGAAGTAATTGTTTTATCTAAAATTATATTTCAAATCATTATTTGAATACATGTTTTTTTCTCATTAAAATAAGGCATGCTTTCCTTCAAAAGTGAAAAGTCAATTATATTTTATTGTGTTTACAAGAGTAAATGACAATGTGATGCATTAAAAAAAACCTATCCTTAAACATTGCAGTACTATTTGAATTATGTAAATAGCTCTATAAGATTTTTGAAGATACTCAATTTCTTTTCTGTATCTTTAATGACTTAAAAAATATATGTAGTTTGCATTTGAACAATTAAAAGCAAAGTGACTTATTAATATTAATTTGTATCTTCTGAAGCATATTATTCATTTTCAATATAGTATTATGCACTCTCATCATGTTTAGTCAATGCTGATTTTTAAAAAATGACAACTCATACTCTAAAATCAATTAGTAATTTAAATGTAGTGAAAGAATATTAGTCAAAACAAGATATTGCTTTTCACTTTTTTCTAAACCAAAGAAACTTAAGGACATCATTGTCTTTTCTACTTTTTAATGTAGCTATTAATATCCAAGAATTTATATGAATATTTAATTTCCTTTTTAATTAAATTCACTTCAAGGTCCTAATTTATGTTTATAAAATATAAAGATAAATATATACAGTGTTTTTGAAACTTGATAACTAAACTTTTGAGGAAAGTTTAACAGGAACAAATTTCAGCTCAAGTTTGATTAATTTCATATAGATGAATGGAAAATTAAGTTAGCATGCTGAAGCTAAAAAATTATACTGTACATAACTGCTAAAAAATTTGTTTTTTTAGATTTATTTATTTATTTGACAGAGAGAGACACAACAAGACAGGGAACACAAGCAGGGGGAGTGGGAGAGAGAGAAGCAGGCTTCCCCCCGAGCAGGGTGCTCAGTGCGGGGCTCCATCCCCAGGACCCTGGCAATGACCCAAGCCCAAGGCAGACTCTTAATGACTGAGCCACCCATGCTCCCCTAAAAATGATAATACTGTATTGAAAAATTATGATTTCTGACAAATTATGATAACTTTTAAAAAATCTCTTTTCCTTTAATAAAATGTTGATAATTAAAGTCGATTGCCAGATTACCAAGATATAACTTTCTTCTAAAAAAAAATGTGGCTAATTATATGGGTCTAAGTTGTCTTTTTAGGATATTGTTTTAACAGGACTTAATTCACAGATTATATTCCTTTAAACATATGCAACTGTAGATGTGACAGAAATATCTAAAAATTTGTCATTTACACATTGAACACCCAAATGATTAGGCACCATTTTGTTGCTGACAATGATGTGTTGTTTTTTTTTTTTTTTAAGATTTTATTTATTCATTTGACAGAGAGAGAGAAAGCCAGAGAGGGAACACAAGCAGAGGGAGTGGGAGAGGGAGAAGCAGGCTTCCTGCTGAGCAGGGAGCCCAATGCGGGGCTCGATCCTGGGACCCTGGGATCATGAACTGAGCTGAAGGCAGATGCTTAATGACTGAGCCACCCAGGCACCCCTGATGTTCTGTTGTTTTCACATAAGCTGCAGTTCTCAAAGTGTGGTCTTTAAGACCAGCAGCATCACAGTCACCTGGAGACTTGTGAGAAAACCGAGATCTTTTTTTTTTTTTTTTTTTTTTTTAAAAGATTTTTTTTTTTTTTTTGAGAGAGAGAATGAGAGAGAGCACATGAGAGGGGGGAGGGTCAGAGGGAGAAGCAGACTCCCTGCGGAGCAGGGAGCCCGATGCGGGACTCGATCCCGGGACTCCAGGATCATGACCTGAGCTGAAGGCAGTTGCTTAACCAACTGAGCCACCCAGGCGCCCGAAAACCGAGATCTTTTACTCCATCCCAAACCTACTGAATCAGTAACTCTTGGTGTGAAGTCAAGCAATGGGTGTTTTAACAAGTCCACTGAGTAATTATGATGCATGCTAAAGACAGAATAATCTGGATGTTCTCAACTGTGGTGAGATATTAGAATTATCAGATGAGTTAAGATTAAGAGATGTATAAGTATCATCCTATATCAATTAAAATGAAATATCTAGTGAGAAGACTGGTATTTGTTAAAGCACCTCAATTTTAATGTGTAGTCAGGGTTGAGAACTATTTCTCATCTAACATTCAAGAGAGCTTACTTCATTCCTTTTTTACTTCTGTGGAACTGAAGGCATGCCTGTTCTTTCATTGAACTTCTGATTAAAAAATTTCTGCCCTGATCAACAAACTTTAAATCTAATGCCAATCTTTTCCATTTTTCCCTGTTCTCCTGATGGGAAACATACCACTGATTTATTTTTGTATTATAATTGCTATGCCAATTTAAATAGACTATTATCTGTACACAGATAACATCTTATTAGTAATTCTTAGCGAATATAAAAGTGACCTGCAAGATTCATTCCTCCTCTAATTTTCCTATCTTAACCCATATTATGTTTCCTAATAAATATATAGGTGGAGTTAAACACAGTGGAAATTCATCGTTAAGTACACTGAATTTGCTGCGCATGTAAGAATTTAGCTAGCTACTACTATGCTACTATACTATGGCATTAATCTTTACCCTCGCAAATAAAACTATTAATTTATAATGAGATTATAGAAATTTAAAAGTGGCATAGAAATACAGGAAAGTAGTAATACTTTAGTAACATTATTTTAATACTATCTAACTAATCTATGTAACTATCTAAGTAATGCTATCTAACAAACTCTGTCACACTAGGGAGTTGATAGATATTTAAAAAGTTGAGTATCCAGACATTTTAAGTAGCAGGTTTCTTTTAATCATTTTGTTAGTTATTACTCTAAGCTCAGTATTTCTAAAACAGTTGTAATATCTAAGAATTAAGGGATACATTTGTATTCTACAAAATTGTGAATAAAATGGTTTATGTAGGAAGTAGATAATCTTCAAATAATTTTATGTTTACAATATTTAATCTCAAGTTAATAATTGATAACACTGTAATCATCCCATTTTTCTAAGGCAAAAGTAGCAAATGACTTTTTTAAGATTTGCACAAAATATGCTTATGCTTGATTAGAATAATTATTTTGCAAAATGTCTTTAATGTGTCCTCCAGGTTTTAGAATCTATATTGTTTCTTCCTCCTTTCTTTCCTATATTCAATGCAACACTAATTATTGAAACTTTTTCATGAAATATATCTCTCAGGTATCTCTTATTGTAAGCCTCATAGCATTATGCCCACAATTTAATTCAGTGCGAATACATTTTTCTGCCTTCAGTTTCCCTCACTCATCCTAAAAGCAGATGTAGAATAATTTTCAAAAAGTAATAATTCTTGAGGCATCTGGGTGGCTCAGTCAGTTAAGCATCTGACTCTTGATTTCAGCTCAGGTCATGATCTCAGGGTTGTGAGAGTGAGCCCCACATGGGGCTCTGTGCTGGGCATGGACCTGTGTAGGATTCTCTCTCTTCTTCTCCCTCTGCCCCTCCTCACCCCTGCTCACACTCCCTCTCTCACTCTCTCTCCAAAAAAAAAAAAAAAAGTAATAGTTCTTCCCATCTTGTAATTAACCGAATAAAAGACCAGCTACATTAAACTAATATCTTCAGGTTTATATGCAAGTTTCTTTAATGTCCAGTATCAGTTCATTTCTCACTAACTCACTTCATATTCTTTTACTTTTGTCCTCTTCTACGATATATGTCACCACCTTACCTTGTTTAATATTATGACTTCTTTTTTTATTGAAAATGAAATATAATTAATGGGAATGTTCTTCCATATAAATGTGTTATACAATAGTTAAAACACTTTTTTTTTTCTCTTTAATAACCATCACCAGGCTAACCCATCCCTCTACCCCTCTCCCCTCTAGAACCCTCAATTTATTTCTCAGAGTCCATAGTCTCTCATGGCTCGTCTCCCCCTCCAATTTCCCCCCCTTCATTTTTCCCTTCCTACTATCTTTTTTTTTTTTTTTACATATAATGTATTATTTGTTTCAGAGGTACAGGTCTGTGATTCAACAGTCTTACATAATTCACAGCACTCATCATAGCACATACCCTCCCCAATATCTATCACCCAGCCACCCCATCCCTCCCACCCCCCACCACTCCAGCCACCCTCAGTTTGTTTCCTGAGATTAAGAATTCCTCATATCAGTGAGATCGGCATCACAATTCCGGACTTCAAGCTCTATTACAAAGCTGTAATTATAATATTATGACTTCTTATAGGTCTGGATTGACTAAAAGTCTTATGAAAAACTTTTGTTTATATATCAGCATGAAATCACAAATCATGCAGCCTATAAAGGTCATTTTTATTTTCTTTTAAAGAATTTCAAAATGATACACTCTTCTCTTTACAAACATGTGGATTAGAATAATACTTTTTTTTTTAAATAGCTGCTATGCTATTTTTTTTTTAAGATTTTATTTATTTATTTGACAGAGAGAGACACAGTGAAAGAGGGAACACAAGCAGAGGGAGTGGGAGAGGGAGAAGCAGGCTTCCCACGGAACAGGGAGCCCCATGCGGGGCTCGATCCCAGGACGCTGGGATCATGACCTGAGCTGAAGGCAGATGCTCAACGACTGAGCCACTCAGGCGCCCCTAGAATAATACTTCTGCAAACACAAATATTATTCAGTTCAGAATGATACCTTTAATAAAATAGATATCAATTTTGTGGAAGACTTAAATGCTCTAAAAACAAGAATAAGGACATAAATCATGACAACATGTCTACAGGCATACAAAATTCAACATATGTGCTACACTTTGGTTATAACACCTACATAACACACTTAGATGCAACATGTTTCTTTTTAATCATTGTTTTCAAGAAACACATTTGAAGAATTATCTAGAAAATATTTGTGTATAGAGAGATTTGCATGTGTTTTATGAAAGACAATAATTGCTAAGCATTCAAGGATCAGACACCTTTAAAAACAGTTTATCTGCCAGAAATCAGGTTTGCCTCTACTGAAACACAGTTTTGTTTTGTTTTTTTACTTTCTCTATTGACCACATTCTCATAATGCTGTATTTCAGTTATTTAGGAAAACTTCAAAACTTATTTTTGAGTAATAATTATATTCACTGGAATTTCCAGTTATATAAAATAAAGAGTATACTTGTAGTGCAATGGTTATGGTATAATTATATGGAGTATACTCATACACTATTTTTGTCTTTATGAAAATCTACTTATGCTTCCTTTTTAAAGAATACTTCATGATTTTTTCATTCACTATTTAAACATTCTTTGACATAAATAAATAGAGAGAGAGAGAGGGAGGGAGGGAGGGAAGCAAACCATAAGAGACTCTTAACTATAGAGAACAAATTAAGCGTTGCTGGAGGGAGGTGGTTGGGGGATGGGTTAAATGTACAGTAATGGGCATTAAGGAAGGCACTTGTTGTGATGAGCACTGGATGTTATATGTAAGTGATGAATCACTAAATTCTACTCCTGAAGCCAATATTACATATATGTTAATTAACTAGAATTTAAATAAAAATTTGGAAGAAACAAAAAACCTAGCATATTAGGATATAGTCATACATCATAATCCATTATTTGTCATATTAAATTAACAATAACTTTAATGATTTTTAAAATGATTAAATTTGTTAATTAAACTTATTAAAAATAATAAAATAAACATTATTTGACCATGTGTTTGATGGGAAATTTAAGAACATACATAAAACATTAAAGCACACTATATAAAGAATAGGGAGATGGGGTGAGATTTACTTTCCTGTCTGTGAATGAAGTCAGTTCTCCTGGATTCCCTGAAGCTGTGGAGATTCAAAGAAAAGTCATGGGCATGTGATTGCTCTATAAGACACCATGAATCTACAAGTGGAGGCTACTTGGCATGTTATTGTTAGAGCTGGAAAATTAAAATCTTTGGAGAGATTAAAGAATGTTAAATCTTATATCTAAGGGGAAAGCAATTTCTTTTATTAGCTAAGAAAACAAAAAAGATTTAAAAAGTTGATTCATAAATGACCATGAAAAAAAAAAAAAAGGCAGTGAAACTGTAATAGCAACAAAGGTATTAGCATGATAGTTCTTACAGACCATACAGCAACATGATCATATCATCATAAACCAAAACATCATGAAATAAGGCTACCTAATCAGACAATTATGGAATGGAACTTTTAGTGAAGAAAAATTAAATATGAAAAATGTCCTTATCCAATATGTATAGGTGAGGTGAAATATTAGCTAAGAATTTTAAGGGTCTTTGAAAAATCATGTATATCAAATGGGCTATTTAATGAAAATATGCATCCTCTTAAAGTTCATATGTTTCTTGCTCACAAAATAGATGTTTTTCCATGTGTCTGACACATAAAGTACATGGAGTGGATAGAGGGTTGTGTCCGGATGTGTGATACTAAGTAGATAAAATTCTTCCTCCATCCTCAACTATGCAGTGTGAAGAAATCACTCACTTAAGACTTGATTGAATAATGCCATGATAAAATTTATATATTAGATGACAATGACCAGTCTTGTCACACCATTGAGAAAACATTTTAGTAGGAAAACTGAAACCAAAAAGCCTTCTAATGCTTTGGAAGAGTGATTATAGGGATCTGAACCACATCAATGGTAGTGAGTATCAAAACTTGAGTTTGCATTGGGAAAATACTGCAGATGGAATTGATAGGTCTTAGCAGCTAATTGTAAGTGAAATGAGGGGTGTGAAGGAAATATTACTCAAATAGGACTCCAAGACTGGATTTTTTGTGGCAATTTAATCTAAATAGATGCAAGAAAATTTCAGAATGGAGAAATAATTTTTATTTGGTCTCTGTTGAGTTATTATGCATACGCAATTTATGACACAAATTATGACTTCTTACATTAATTAGGAACACTTAGTAGAGAACAAGATGATACCTGCTTTTGTATTTTTTAAATTTTTTGGCAATTTCATTATTATTATTAATTTCTGATATCCACCTTACATCAGTGTTTCAGGACTCCTGTTTTGTTTTGTTTTTCTCCCCAAATTGTTGAGAAAACCTCCTAGCAATATAAAAACAACACTCAGTTATTTATTTATTTTTTTGGTTCACCAATTATTTTCTCACACACTTCTATATAGTTTGTGCATATTTCAAGCCTTAATTTTAGACTGACTGCTAAAATGGTTTCCACATCTACACTGGTTGCTTAAACTCTTTATTCTATAGCCCCAGTGTTCATTATATTTTCATCTCCCAGAGACCATTACTCACTTTCAAACTGAAGCTTATTTGTTGCAATATCAATATGAGGTCTTTTAACCTCCATTTCATGTATGAAATAACTGAGATGCAGCATTTCAGCAACTTGTCAAAGGCAGACATGGAAAAACAGGTTTTCTGACAAACACATTAACATGCTTTCCATTGCATTATGCCTATTCTCAGGTCAAAGATTTGATTATGCTTGGAGTTTTATTATATTTTTTCTTTGAAGCTTAATACTAATAACTGCAACCCCCCTAGTTATGCAAAATGATAACCTAATTATTACGAGCTCATATGTATGTCATAGTCATCCCTTTAAATAAAGTAAGTTAAATGTAATCTTTTAAACCATTTTTATGATAGATTTTCAAAGCTACCTAGGAATAAGAAATATCACCTGATTTATTGTCCTAATGATCTACCCTAATAATTTCTCAATTATAAGTATATAAGAAAAAGAAAGTATAGAAGAGGTAGAATTTTTATCTTGTAATTTTCAATCTGTGATCATGCCTCATCAACTCTTATTATAAGAATATGAGAATGTTAAAAATAAAAACAAAGTAAAACACATTCAAGTTCTTCTGCTTTTTTTTTGAGGGGGGGGTGTTATGGGAAGGGCCCTGAGTAGAAAAGTGATCTATATAGTACTGAATAGTCTCTCCAATACCTGGAATGACTAAGTCTAAAAAAAAAGCTTAAAAAAAAAATTAGAACCACTTCCAAAAATGCTGGAATGGCTCATAAAGTTAAATAATATTATAAATGATTCAATGAATAGCATACATTACATTGTGAATTCCTGTATGCTTACATCAAGTTAATGTTCAGTAATTCAATTAAATGAATACAATTTAAAAGAAGAGATTCTCTTAATAATGTAACACTGCAGTTTCTGGGTAAAATATATGATAGTATTTATGGTCATTAACTCAAACCTCTACTAACTTCAGTGGATATTGCTTTATGAATTTTGCAGTAAGAAGCAAACATAAGCTCAGTGAAGCAGCTATCTCTCTACCAGTTGCAGATAATAAAATACTTTATATTAAGTAGTCATTTGTATTAGATTAAAGTTGACCTTCATAAAGTACTCATGCTGTATATTTTTAGTATTTGCTTCCACTCTTATGATATGCAAATATAATCATTATACCATTTTACTGAGGGTTCAGCATGTTTCTACACCATCTAAATTGGTGAAAATGAATTGTGATAGCATGCAATATTAATATGAAAAGCCACAAAAATTGCTCACATAATATAGCTTTCATATTAGAGGATTTAAAAACCTCAATTTTGCTGTTGCAAACCTCCTTTTAGTTGTGCACATAAGCAGAAAGATGAGGTACTAAGTGTTCTATCTCTTTTGAAAATAGTCTTCTCTAGGGATCAAAATGATAATACTGCTTGGCAAAATAATATTTGTAGATTCAAAGAACAAAATACTAATTTCAGTTAAATCTAACTCTATTGCTTTACAGCTACTAAAATTTAGGAAAAGGACAAGATTCTTCCTATGAATACTAAAATGAGAAGTTGAAAATCTATCTGGTATATAGAGCTATCCATTTCCCTTTCAGCTTTATATGGTGTATTGAGTTCTAAAAAAAGAAAAAGAAAAGAAAAGAAGAGAAAATTTTAGGGACTTATCATTGGGAAATACTTATAGAATTGAGTCATAGAGTAATTCTTTGACCAAAGGTAGCATTCAAATTCATCTTTTGAATTTTATGAGCTTTTCTGAGAGAAAACCTATAATCATTTGCCCAAAGTGTCTATTTACTGGTTTTGCCCATGAGATGCTCTAGCTGACCTATTAAGCAATATACGGAACCAAATGGTATGGGTCCTTAAGATTATCTGTGAATATATAAGCCATTAAATTCTAAAGGGCTGTATCGGGCGCCTGGGTGGCTCAGACCATTAAGCGTCTGCCTTCGGCTCAGGTCATGATCCTGGCATCCTGGGATCGAGTCCCACCTCAGGCTCCCTGCTTGGCGGGGAGCCTACTTCTCCCTCTCCCACTCCCCCTGCTTGTGCTCTCTCTCTCTCTCTGTCAAATATAGGGCTGTATCTTTCCTAGCTGTCTTGAAAGTAGAATTCCTATTTGGGGACAAGAAATTATTTACTGGAGTGATTTTTATTTAACTTCTCATACTATGTCCTATATTATTATTATTATTATTATTATTATTATTATTTTTAAAGATTTTATTTTTTATTATTTTTTTTTAAAGATTTTATTTATTTATTTGAGAGAGAGAGAATGAGAGACAGAGAGCACGAGAGGGAAGAGGGCAGAGGGAGAAGCAGACCCCCTGCCGAGCAGGGAGCCCGATGCGGGACTCGATCCCGGGACTCCAGGATCATGACCTGAGCCGAAGGCAGTCGCTTAACCAACTGAGCCACCCAGGCACCCTATTTTTAAAGATTTTATTTATCTATTTGACAGAGAGAGACACAGCGAGAGAGAGAACACAAGCAGGGGGAGGGGAGAGGGAGAAGCAGGCTTCCCGTGGAGCAGGGAGCCTGATGCGGGGCTCGATCCCAGGACCCTGGGATCATGACCTGAGCCGAAGGCAGACGCTTAATGACTGAGCCACCCAGGTGCCCACTATGTCCTAGATTAATACATCTTCAAATCTTTATATTACTAAATGAAAGACACAAATGTAATATCTTTTAGCTATTTGCCCTACTGAGAATTATGGGAGAGACAAAACGATTTACTGGTTTTGTTTTATTTTCTATGACTAGTTTATTCCTGCAAGTAGGAGGCCAGGGGACCTGCATTACACAATTGTTCATTGTAATACTACCAGCAGTTCTAAAAGTCGGACTCTCCTTTCTACTTATGATGAAAGAGGCATTGTCAATGGCAGCTCTGCTAGGTGTACTGCTTTTAGATGAAAGGACAGTGCTACCACCAGGAAGGGTTGTACAGGAAAAAGCATGGGTATGGAACGAGCGTGGGGAAAGGGTGGAAGGATCAACATGAAAATCTTTGCTCTGCCACTTAAAGAATCCTCATTGGTAATATCCCCATCCACAAAATGGGTATAATAAAACATATGTGAAATAAATATGAGGATTATAAATGTGTGATATCTATGTAAACCATCAAAACCTAGACATATTCAATAAATGGTAGTTTTACTATTATCCAGAAGATTCTCAGTATATTTAATTGTCCCCTCTCCCATAAAAAAAAAAATCCACCTGGCATATTAAGTGAAAATACAAAGAAATATCAAATGTACGTGACCCTTATGAAACAAAACAAACTACATTTCTTTGGTTTTCATTTCTATAGAGCATCATTATCATCATAAATCTTATTTCTTATTCTTAAATGTCATGACCAAGTCAAAGGAAGGATGGTCTTTGATTGCAGAAAGTCTTGGACTGAAATTAGGCATCCTCATTCTGGAAATTTAGTTAATCTTTCTAGGCCATTTTTTTTTTCATATATAAAAAGATATTTCAGGCTGGCTGTGAGGATTACACAAAATAGTCTATAACCCTAAATGTTACATAAGCCATTATAAAATGTGAAGTTAATCTACTCTATTTCCCTCTCTATATACTAATATTAATAAAGAAGGTAATACTATCTCTCTTGGAAATTGTTCTTTTTAAAAGTTTTAGTTGAAGTATAGTTGACATATAATATTAGTTTCAGGTGTACAAAATAGTGATTTAAAATTTTGTACATTATGAAATATTCACAAGTGTAGTTATTTTCACCAAAGTCATTACAATATTAATGAGTATACTCCCTATTCTGTATTTTTTACCCAGTGACTTATTTTTTTTTTTTTAAAGATTTTATTTATTTATTTGAGACAGAGAGAATGAGAGAGAGAGAGAGAGAGCACATGAGAGGGGGGGAGGGTCAGAGGGAGAAGCAGGCTCCCCGCTGAGCAGGGAGCCCGATGCGGGACTCGATCCAGGGACTCCAGGATCATGACCTGAGCCGAAGGCAGTCGCTCAACCAACTGAGCCACCCAGGCGCCCATACCCAGTGACTTATTTATCTCATAACTGGAAGCTTATCTTCTTTATGGTGGGTTCTTCTCTGCCTTCAAGTTTACTCTCCCTCTTTGATTACACTAAGTTGCACTCTGTATTCACTTCTCCAAATGATTTCATCCACAATTTTCCATCATCAGCCAAGTGTTGATGGCTCCCAAATCCAGACCTCCAGGCTGAACTGCTCCTTTGTACTTTAGATTTTATCAAATGCTTATTCTATTTTGTTTATCTTATTCATCATCTTTCCCTATAATGGTGATCACTCCCCTGATGATTCCCATTATTCGATACACCCTTCTTTGGTGTATACTTTTTACTATTTTACTATTTTGGTGTATACATTTACTATTTTCTCAGACTACATATGTTTTCAGTCAATAGGTAGAGTCAATTTTATGTAATAAATAATCCTTGAGCTCTTTTTATTTCTCTGTGTAACATTCCAATTTGAGCTTTCATTATCCATTACCCAAAATGTTTTATTTGGGTGTCTACCTCTTAGCATCTTTGCCTGTAATTTTCCACAAATATGTATGTTGCACAGCTGTTGGATTGAATAAAATATGAAATCTGACCATATAACTCTTATTCTTAAACTTCTAAACTGAATTTCCATCAAATCCAAAACAAAATTTCATGTATTTTCCCATGACAATTAAGGTTTTCAATGACCCACACTTTTACTGTCCATGTTCATTTGCCACTCATTCTACCTGCCGAGGTTGATTTGCAAAACTTACTGTTTTGGAGTTTTACCTTAGCAATATGAAGTTTGTGTCTTCATTTATGTTCTGTCTTCCTAAAATTATTTCTTATCCCTGCTTCACTTGATTAATTTCTACTTATCTTCTGTAATTCAGATTAGACTAGCTAACAGTTTTATCATATGCCTTCAAAAAGATTCCTGATGCTATGCTGAAGAGAAGGAAAAGAGACAGATATTGGTATCTATGGATCACACCTTATATTTTTGTTAGGTTGTATTCATACTTAAGTCATAGCATAATATTAGTACTAATTAGAAAAAGGTTATTGAATACACCATATATGTATGTGTATATATATGCATGTATAATGATCAGCACTTTATCTGTATTATATCAGTTAATCTCTAAACAGATTATGACAGTCATACATACACCTCTGTTATCCACTAAAAGCCATCCTTAACATTGTTCTTTGATAAAATACATCTCTTTGTCCATAATGTTTCCTCAGAGAGTAAAACTGAGATACAGAGTTTAGGTCACTTGTAAGACATCACACCATTAAGTGGTGAACCTAGAACTTAAACCCAAGTGTCTCTAACTTGGAAGACATCCTTAGCACAGAAAGCAGTACATCAATCTCACAACTTGAAACACTTTACATCATAACACTGTTATATTGTCTCTCAATGAAATAAGTATGTCTGTCAATCCAGCAGCTTGTCCATCATAAGTCTGTCCGTCTTTATGTATGATGTATGATTTATTTATGATTTTTTTCCTGGTAACTGTTTAAATACAGGTTGGAAATATGCAAAAATGAATACCAGACAACTTTAAATAGTAACCTTTAGGAAAACATAGTGATTTACTCTCCACCCCCCCCACACTCAAATTGAAATACTCAAAAAGATAGGAAAAAAGATACATTCTTTTAAATGCAGTAGAAACTAATAGTCTATAATATGCCAAAACATTCATAAAATCAGTATGACCTCATCACTAAGGGACTTCCATTTTCAGTCCAACCACAATAATCACAAGTCAATATTCTTGAGTTCTAAACAACACATTTCCCCCTCATAGTATCCTGGAAAGTGAGGTAAGGACACATGATTTATGGAAGATGAATAATTTTAGTCCTGTTAGGTCTCTTGTGACAGAATAATGGGAGAAGGGGATAAAACTGCAATGAAGGGATTGCATAAGGAGATGGCCTGCATACAGTGAGGTTCACTCTAGCAAAATGGCAATGACTGGCATTTGGACCAAGATGAATATATTGAAGCTAAACATGGTCTAATAATGGCTGCTCTTAACCCACCAAGGGTCTTTGTGCATCTAAGTCCTTCAGGAAATAGGGGAGAAAAATTTTTGAGTCATGGGAATGTGACTAAATTTAGTTTTAGATACCAATTCTATGAATAGTAAACAAAAGGTGACTGAATTTACCTCCAAACAATTATGTTTTATAACTGGATCAAAAAGAATTAAGAATTAACAGACCTGGGGCACCTGGGTGGCTCAGTGGGTTAAGTGTCCAACTCTTGATTTCGGCTCAGGTCATGATCTCGGGGTTGTGAGATCAAGCCCCTTGTTGGGCTTTGTGCTGGGCACGGAGACTACTTAAGATTTTCTCTCCCTCTCCTTCTGGCCCTCCCAATCCCCCCCCCCCCCCCCCCCCCAAAATAACAGGTTTTTTCAGGTGTTTTTTTCAGATCACAGAATCAGGTCTTGATTTAAGCTGCTATACCAAAATGAAAGCTACACTTTTGCAAATCTAAGTTTGTACTTATGAAATTTGGATCTATCACATAGGAAGATATTTTCTGCCACCCTCTATGGGTCCTCCCTACATTAGCATTTTAGGGGCTGCTGTGAGCATTTTAACCCTTCACAAATATCCACTTCTCTTTCCTCCCAGGCACATGGAAGAATGGCACTTCCTTACTCCTGTAAAGTTAGGTGTGGACATATGACGTACTTTGTCCAGTCAAGGGTGAGGAAAGTGATACGAATCACTTTCAAGCAGAAACATTTAATTGCCAGGCTGAGATTCTTCTGTGTTTTCTTCTCCAACCCAGACTATAGTGGGAGTAAGGGTTGTATTAGAAGAATAGTGCCAAGCCTTCACACAAATAATACATTCCCAAGAGTTATCTAAACCCACAATGGATTTCATGGGAGGAATAAATCTTTGTTGCCTTAAACTCTCCAGGGTGTAGGTTGTTACTCTGTTTTTTGTTACTATTATTTAGCTTAATCCAACTGATCCAGGAGTCAAAACACTTTTGTGAATGCTACTTTCTTTATAGCTGGAGTTCTTTCCAACACCACTGAAATTAGACCATGTGCCTTATGAAGTTGTTTGGTCACTGCCATTTCCAGAATTAATGTAGGTAGAGGTAAACAGTGGGTAGGTGATGGTCTTTGTTTTCATGAACTTTAAAGTCATGGAAGAAAAATGAAGTTCTGAAGGGCAGTTTGATCTGTAAATGCTAAGTGTTGCTCATTACGTAAAGGGGGTAATTTACCAACTGCTTCATATTGTCCAAAACATCTGCCCATGTGCTCAAATGAACAGGATTTTCCAAAAATGAGTCTCTCCTCAGTACACAGGAACAACAAAGGAAATAAATAGCATTACAGGGCTTTTGCCCAGGGAATTCAAGCAACTAAATACTTTCTATTTAATATATAAGAGAGTTAACTACAATAACAAAAAAATATGTCCTATTTATATGTTTTTAGGAAATAGCTGTATTTGTAATTTAATTAAATAAATTGAAAAAACTAAGCAAAACAAGATGAGTCAATGGAGATTTCTAAGGAAGAGTCTGACATTAAAAAAAAACAATTTTTTTAAGTGTTTTATAATGTTCTAGTCACTGAAATAGGTACTGGAGATAGAGCAACATCAGATCTCTTTCTCTTATGTCATGAAATGTTTTTGGGAGGCAGGAAAGGTAGGAAACTGTTTCATCAGGAAGGTGGAAGGAAGTACAACAATGAAATAAAAAGGCAAAAAAACAAAAAACAAACAAAAACAAACCATGAACCAGATAAATACGGACAATGGCAACTACAAGGAAGAAATAAAACCAGTAATATGAGAAAAAAGGGGGAAGGGCTGGGTTTGTTAGTGATTTAGACTGAGTAGATTGGGAAGACCTCTCTGAACAGGAAAAAGTTAACTGAAACTTGAATGATACAAAGAACACAGTATTTTGAAGTTTTGCTCTCTATAGTGAGACCATGTTGGTTTCATTTGAGATAAAAGAAATATTCCAGTGCAACTGAAGTGTTCTGAACCCAAAAAGAACTGTATGAGATGAGTGGGAGAAATGGACTGGGGCCTTGTTGTAACAAATGTTGGTAGACTAATGGTAAGTCTAGTGAGGTTTCATTTAGTGAACATAACCTAATTATGAACTGATCCAAATAAATGTAAAATAATCAGGTGTATTTTATAAAGTTAAAAACAGATCTTATTAATTGTGTTAACAAAAAAGAAACACTGCGTTTGGCTCTGTGTAAGTACAGTATTATTAAACCACTCTATGGACCTGTGGAAGGAGTCCATTTGTTATCACATGCACTTCCAGTTCTTCAAACTAACTGGATATTCCTCCTTTCCATGTCCCACAACTTCATATCTTGTGCCTATGATATCTGTGAATTGTGTCATATGCATGCTATTTAATAACCATCCCCTCTACAAATAAAGAAGGCTAAATTTAGTAATTTGTATTTATTCTGACAGATGGACAGTCCCAAGAGAGTTTCAGGCTAGGGAGTAACAAATGAATCTATATTTTCATGGGACTACTCTGGTTACTTTGTGATTAGTAGGTTACTAGAAGTTAAAGCTGTATCAGGGTGACTAGTTTAGAGGCTGTTGTAAGGATTATAAACAATCAAGTTTCATAAACACTTTAAGAAAATAAATGATGATTCCATGCTCAACTAAGTTGTCTTTGAGATAAAGATATCAGAAGATGTGCTAAGATAAAATGTTTAAGTTAAATGGAATTTCAAGTCTTAAATAAAAAGTCTATTGTAAAAATAAAACTTCTAATTTAAAATAAAGCCAGGAATAATGGGCATAAAATAAGCGAAGAAAAAGTATCAAACAAATCAGGTAAAATAGAAATAGTTAACATTTCATATTTTCAATTATATTTGTAGAAAAACTAGTTTATGACTGTAAATCCCCTAGTTAAGAAATTGCTACTGGGCCAGCACCAGTGAACTCTACTGTACTACTTAAGGAAGTGGAGGCTTACTTGGGAATACTATTATCTGTGAGAAAACTGGGAAAGTTCAAAGCTAAACTTTTGTGAGTAACTTCTGGTAAAAGTCATCATCCTGCACCAAGAGACAAGGAACTACCAACTCTAAATTTCATCATGAAGAAAGACAGCAATAGATCTGGTACCAGCACCTTCTCAGAAACCAACAGAATCAATTCTATTTATGGTTCAAATCTGATAAAACTGAGTCACCACCCACTCTCCAAGCATTAATGATCATAGATCACCCAGACATACACCCGACAGTCCTCAGACTCGACATGTCAACATAGCATGCCCAAGATGTCGAGGGTGCTCTCCTGAGATGATCTTCTCTCTGATAAGAAAAATTCCCATTTTCTCAGTTTCTTAGCCTTTTACCTCTCTCTCTGTGCCTTGTATCAGTTGTTCTCAACCCTGGATGCACATCGTAATCACTCTTAGTTATTGAAAACAAAATAAAAGAATAACAACAAACAAGGAAGCAAACACATAAACAAAAGTCTATCTCTGTTCTGCATACACACCAGCTTAAATCTGAAATTTTAGGAGTGGGACCCGAGTATTACTTTTTTAAAGCTCCTCAAGCGAATAGATTGTGCTTCCAGGAAAAATCAGCTTTAAAAGAAAACGAATTTTCTTCAGAGAACAAGCTTCCTCTGTAGCCTTAAGTTGAGGCTCTTTTCTTTACATAGCAAATATGTCAGAAACAGGAGGCTGTTCTTGTGGCTCATTATCAATGCTTCCAGACATTACTCCTTCCTTCTCCTTTGAAAGGAAAAAAAAAAAAAAATATATATATATATATATATATATATTTTAGGTGCATATTGTCCCAGTATGTCTCATACTTTAATGTGAATCATATGAGATTCTTGCTAAAATGCAGTGCAGACTCTGATTCAGGAAGCCTGGAGCAGGACCTGAGATTTTGCATTTCTAAAAATTCTCAGGTACTCCAGTGTTACTGGTCCATAGAACACACCCATGAAGCATAGAGCACTATCATCCTCTCTTCCTAGGATTTGCCTTCTCACACTCCCATTCTTTTCTTAGATTTTAGCTTCAGCGTCACAGACTTTCTTTACTTCCATCTCATTTAATCAGTCCCAATGATATCTATACCTATATAAATGAAATAACCTCAAGCTGGACTCTCTATGTCTTCATCATAGTACATTCAATGATTTTTTTTCTCCTGTTCACCTCAATACTTTGTACTATCCACAATAAATAAGACTACTCATTATATCTCCATTTTAGTTTTTTTTTTTTTAAAGATTTATTATTTATTTGAGAGAGAGAGAGAACATGAGTGGCAGAAGGAGCAGAATTCCCGCTGAGCATGAAGCCTCACTTGAGGCTCGATCTCATGATCCACAGAGATGGACGCTCAACCCACTGAGGCACACAGGGGCCCTGATATCTCCATTTTAAAGATATGCCCCTCATTTTTTGCCCTTCTGCTGCATCATCCTACATCTCATTACATATCTCCTGATTTTGAGTGTTCACTATCATAATTCCTTGCATTCAAGACCCTGAGCACTGCTTTCTCAGAAGCATCTGTGATAGCTTCATTTCCCACGTTGTCAATCCTGGTGGAGAGTAGAGGCAGAAGAGAAGACTATTTGTTATGTCTAGTATCTACAGTAAGCAGTGAGCCCACTAACGACTGAGTATATTTCCTGTGTCTCTTGTTAGTGGCAGGATACCTGTGCATAATGATACTAACTAACTCCAAAATTATATAGGCCCAGTAAGGGAACAATTTTCTCTGTTTTGAGATTGGGATGGGCTTCTATTTCTGAACCAAGAAACAAATGTAGAGAAAGAGTGGGGAATGTGCATGTCTATTTTCATTATGATGGAATTAAGTAGTCTATTACTTAAATTTCCAATCTTCTTCCATACAATCCTAATTCTGATACTACGAGGCTACCTATTACCAAGATTTTATGTACTGTTTACTTTCACCACTTGCTGTATTTTCATGAGTGTTTTATTAAAAATTTGGGAAAGAAGCATGTCTATGATAGCAAGATGTGATTTTAAGGTAGAAGTTAAAAAATAATTTCGTATATTTTCAGGGAATGAGTGATTAGTGCACACTTCAGTATACACCAAAAGTGAGCACACTGATTTCACCAGGATCTAATCCATAATGACTTGCATGTTTCTTAGTACATTTTTTTTTCCTCACTGTGTTCTACAACTCTGCATTTATAAATGTATAATAAATTGCTGTGGTGATTTGGAACATTAAAAGCAATTCAAGTTGTGGTTAATGTATCTCAAAGCCCCAAGCTAAAATTAAAAGCAGGACACAATTTACTTAAGTTATTTTCATTTTCTACTTAGTCTCACCTTTACTCATTCCTATTTATTAGTCTTCCTGGTTTTTCTATTTAGCCATTTTATTTTTGCTTGTAACCTCAAAAAAACAATAAAAACAGTAAAACCAAATTTGAAAATACTACTACTACTACTACTAATAATAATATTAATAATATTTCTTACGCCATGCCTTATGTCTAATACACTTAAAACAATTTTCCCCACTACTAATATTCCTAGGAGAAAAATATCCACCTGCATTTTAGTTTTAAAGAATTTGAAAGATAAGCTTTCAAAGGAGGCTAAAAGGTGCTTTTAAAGACATCTCATATTTAAAGTTGAACTGGGAAAGATATTAAAATGTCAGTAAAGCAAAAAGAAAAACCCTTTAACAAATAAAACCTTAAGTAAATAAAGCACAGAATAATATATGTACAAAAACATATCTAGGAGAGAAAAAAAGGTAGTTCAAACTTAGTCCAGGTTAACTTGGCTTATGCAACATAACCAGAGACATCCCATGCTTGAAGAACCCATTCAGACATTTTCCTTTGTCACTGTGTTTCCAGTCCTTGATTCATTCCTGTGCTACTGTCTTATTTACTTTGTTTATGTGTTTGGTTTTATTGGAGCTACATGCACCACTTAATTAATTCATTCTCCTCGTTCCATCGCTGCTTGCTATGGTTCCTGGATTTTAAATTGTCTCCTTATACTTGGAATGCAATTCCTTTTGCTCTTTGCTCTCCAAAATGTATTCTTTGACATAGTTACAAGATCTCTTATACATGATGGTCTTTCTAGCCAGGACTGATATGTTGCTTAGCCAGACGCAGTAGAATGCTGCATAGAATGAACTTCTATACCCATACATATGCCTTATACAATAGCAATGGCAAATATAAATTACCTTCGAATTAACTTTGAATATATGAAAACCCCATGAGAAAAAAAATAAATATTAAATATTACACTTAAAAATGTATTATGATAAAACAGAAGTGTGGGATTGTTGCAAGAATAAGCAAAAACAATACAGATCAAAATAGCTTAAAAACAGAATTATACATGTGTAGGTACTCAACTATATGATAAAGGTGGTCCCACAAAGCAATAGAGAAAGCTTACATTTTATAGTAGATGCTGCTAAGCACATTGGCTCACTATATGGAGGGAAATTAAATCCCTACTCAACAGCTCATTATCAGATAAAATAAAAATAAATTAAAAATCTAAATACAAAATTATAAAGTTAAATCTATAAATTTTAATAAATATAAAATTATAAAGTTAATTAAGAAAATCCTCATTTCACCTAGAACAGAGAATAATTTCTAAAATCATGTGAATCTGATTATGTCAGCATTAAGAATCTCTTAACCAACAAAGGTCAATGCTGACAGAAGAGAGATTGTGACAGAACATTCCACTTCTGAATTAACAATATATTAATAAGGAAAGTACATTTATAAATAAAAGGCAGCAACCTCAATGTAAAAACGAGCAAAAAATAAGAATAGAAAAGCCTTAAAGCCTAATAGAGTATGATATGATGTCAAAATTTTTGGTAATCAAAGATTGGGATGAAAATAAACAATTGGGAGAGGATTAACCAGTGAAAACACTGTTCCAAGTACTGAGATGTGTGATTAATTCAGCCTTCTTCATACGAGGTTAAAAAAAAAAAAAAAAACTTAGAAAAGTGAACACATACTGATTGTTGATAAACTCCAGATCTTTCTATATCAGGATCTATTTTATGTTTTTCTAGGTGCATATTTGGGCCTTTGGTTATATGCAGAATTGTGCTGAACATATGACTGGCATTTATTTGTTATGAAATCACTGATAAGGCATTCTTTAAAAATGATTGCTAAGAATCACTTTGATTTTTTGAGATTAGTATTCCATAGTATTTATTTCCTTAAAGAAAAGTAGAAATGCAAAAATCATTTTTTCCACTAGCTGTATGACATCTTGTTAAACCTGTCAAGACACAGTTACCTTTCTTCTGAGTCATTTTTGACAGAAGAGAAAGGAAGTATGGTTGGTGTGATGTTATTCTACAAAAAAACATATTTATGGATACTGATGGCCAGTAAATAGGAGTAAGGTAAAATATGGTTTTTACTTCTTCTAAGTGTATGGTAGATATGAACAGGAAAATAATTTAATTTTGCAATAAAAATAATGTCCAAATATAATAAGTTTAGTAAAATAAAATTTTATTTTCACAGAATTGCTTTGGAAAGGTTTAGTCTCTGTTTTACAAAAATCCATTACTTTGAATGAATTTGTGCATAAAATCATGGGAGGTAATGTCTACCCAAAAAATTGGTTTACCATTTTTACTCAATTTTGATTTTGAAGTTGTTTCAATTTTTTTTTTTTAAGATTTTATTTACTTGCGAGAGAGAGAATGAGAGACAGAGAGCATGAGAGGAAGGAGGGTCAGAGGGAGAAGCAGACTCCCTGCTGAGCAGGGAGCCCGATGTGGGACTTGATCCCGGGACTCCAGGATCATGACCTGAGCTGAAGGCAGTCGCTTAACCAACTGAGCCACCCAGGCGCCCAAAGTTGTTTCAATTTTAAACAACTAGTAGAAGTATTGTATTCCTTGATCGTCTCCTTCATGCCAGATATAATGAACTTACGTAAAGTACCTCACCTAATCTCATATAATCCTTAAAATAATCATGTAAATTTATTATTATTATCCCCACTTTACAGAAGAGGAGCATAATATTATATTAAGGTAAATTGTTTCATTCCAAAATCTCTTTAATGATTTTCTATTTTTCATATACATTTTACTTGAGGAACAAAAGGCTATCCTGCTATTAAGATATAAAGTTATTTCCCTGAAACTGCCATCTAGAAGCATAAAGAGAATAAAGGAAAATGGAAGGAGATAAAAATTTGTATCTAAATGCTTCTTTGAAATAACTATCCTTCTAGATCTAACTAGAGAATACACTGTAACTTTTAATACATTCCTAAAATATCCATTCTTATATTTTTCTATTAATAATTATTCTTCGATGCCATATGCTTTTTATTTGAGCAGATTCCTGCTAATTAATATCATTAGGCTACATATTGGTTGTCAAATCTGTCCAAGAAACCCCAGGAAAAAAAAAAACGATCAAAACAAAGCCAACTTTAATAGAACTATTGCACTCAGGATGACCACTGCTTTAGCAAAATGTTAGCAGTCTCTCAGATGGGAAAAGGCAGAGGAGGGTATATTTAGTATTGTAGGGCCTTTCCTGGGTGTTCTTGGGTAGAGACCAAGACAGAGACCTAAATGGGCTTGGGCAACATTTGTGACCTAATAGCTTTGGATCAGTAGACATAATAAGATTAGAGTCTTGAAGCAAGTATTGATCAGACAACTTGATGAATTAGTCTTGATAAGTAATCTATATTAGTTGCTTTGCAATCTTATTTTATAGAAACAAGTAACTACCCTATTTTTACTTGGAATCAGTACTGTTTTCAGAAAGAAAGAAAGTATATCAGAAAGAAAGTATATCTGGTCCCAGTATTGGTTAATAAAGGAAATTATGTTAATTTCAATTCTCATACACTACTAAGTCATTCCTTGTCCCATAATTTTAAATTATAAAATGTGCACTAACTTAAAAAGCATTTATTGGACTTTGCAACCAATAAGGGGAAATATAAATAAAATTATTTTTGAGTCTGGTTTAACAATCTAAATTTCTTTATCCTCTTTTCTTACTATTTAACCTCAAATAAATCATTGAAAATATTTAAGCAATAAAATCTTTAAATTTTTGCAGGAGTAAAATTATAGTGACAATACTTTGCTTGTATATTTAACAAAGATTAAATGAACAATAATGCAGTAAAGTACTGAGTTCAGTGCCTGGCATGGAATATTCACCCATTCATTCATCCATTCAACAAAACTTGAAAATGTACTAAATTATAGACATTATTGGACACAAGACAAAATACACTATTAACTGATTCCTGAAAAAGTATTAAGTGTAGATAAAAATGCTTATTTTATGAGTACTTGCATCTATACCATGTCTAATTAATTTACATAAAAATATTACCTAAGTCAAGGGAACCCTGTACAATTGTGCTTCCTAATGTTCTATTCTAATGCAAAGCTTGAGCTATTGTTTTCCTAAGGAGATTTTAAAAAATAAATTATAAAGATGGAAGAGTGAAAGCATATTTTATAAAACAATTTTCATTTTGTTGTCTTAAATTCAGTTTTTCTTAATTTTAATATATCTCTAGGAAGTCACCTTGCAATACCATAAATGAGAAAAGTTGTAAATAAATGTAATTAATTGAATTAAGTTGGTCATATAGATATATAAAAGGAGTTCACGTTGCACAAGGAAAGCAAGGAACTGAAGAGTTCTTTCCACAGAGCTTGAACTTCTAAGACAAGTTGTGATATGGATTGTCTGTTCAAACCTATAAATATCCAGGTAGTGGGGAACAACTCACGAGTAAGGAATTGACACAATAGGTGGGTAATATATGATCATTACTTAATGTTATGTCTTGTAAAAAGTAGAAGAAGCATTGGTGAAAAATTTGAATCAATGACTGCCTTCTGGTTTTCTTAACCTTTCACTAACTGACTCAACACACACACGTGCACGCGTGTGCACACACACACAAATTCAATTTGGCAAGGAGAAAGCAGTTTGTCAAGATCTTTAGCTAAGATTTTTCCTAAATTCTGAACTGGTGAAACATTCACTTTATCACAATCATGTCCATAATCTTATATGTAATATTGGAAGCAAAGGGGACCTCATGGGCCATCTGTGCATAAAGACATAGAAGCAGTTATGACTGAGTTAGATGTTCCTTTTATGTGTTACATTCAGAAAACTTACAAATCATTTCCAAATGGAAGATTTTGATTCATTAACAGTCCATGGTATACTGGTAAGAAACAATGAGATTTGGGGCACCTGGGTGGCTCAGTCGTTAGGCGTCTGCCTTCGGCTCGGGTCATGATCCCAGGGTCCTGGGATCGAGCCCCGCATCAGGCTCCCTGCTCAGAGGGAAGCCTGCTTCTCCCTCTCCCTCTTCCCCTGCTTGTGTTCCCTCTTTGCTGTGTCTCTCTCTGTCAAATAAATAAATAAAATCTTAAAAAAAAAAAAAAGAAACAATGAGATTTGGACTCAATAGTTTTTAGAAATTTGTCACATAGGATAATTGTGTATATTTAATATCTATCCAACCCAGATATAAAAAAAATGGAACTTGCACTTATTTTGAAGTATTGAAATTTTTTTCTTTACTTAAGTACCCATAGGTCTAATGAATAATATATGTATTACTTCTCTTGATTATATCAATCTGCATTAAATCACAGTGACATTTACATTAATAGCTAAATGTAAATGTAAAGGGTATCTTGCCTGAAGGAACAATGCTTTGTTAATATAACCACACAAACCTTGTATATTTTCAGAAAACAGCACTAACTAAGAACTTAATTGTTCCTGTAAATGCTCTGTGAAGTGTTTAAATAGGTGTAATTAATTTACTTAGAAATTACCAACACGGATTCTCTCACCCATCATATATCTCCTTTTCATTCAAGTATGATTTAATGGTTTCTTGTACAAAACTAGCCCAAGCCAACTAAAAAGCAAATAAATAGTCACAGTAGAGGGTAAATTGCCTTCTCTACTTTCATGAAGCCTGTGTGCATGCCTAAGATAAGATGTTGTCAATCTATAAAATCTCAGAGAATCCATCCTCCTCTACCACTAGTAGAAGAAAAGTTTTAACATGCTGGATAAATGCAGAGGGTCATTTGTCTAAGTTGAGGCAAAACCTAAGGGTCATAGTATTCCTTGCAACACATTAATCTTGACTTTAAAATAATGGAAAATGTTCCAAAAGGTTCACTGTTAAACACTTTATTTGGGGCTTAATTCAACCTCCTTTTTCCATTTTATGTATTTCAAGTAGAATAATACATGCCTTATACAGTTCCATTTTAATTTTATTAATGTAATTTAAGAATATAGGTCTTACTATTTATATTTTGAATTGTTTAATAGTATAGACTAACACTTTTGTAATAAAGATTCTGACTCAAGTTTTTGATGTTTGCTGACAGCTTTTAAGTGTTTCTCCTCCCTGCTCCCCTTCTGCCCCACATCTGAGAAAACTCATAAAAAAAGCCTGGGTGGGGTGCCTGGGTGGTGGTTAAGCATCTGACTTCAGCTCAGGTCATGATCTCAGGTCCTGAGATCAAGCACACACACACACACACACCCAGCCCCGTGTTGGGTTCCCTGGTCAGAAGGGAGTCTGCTTCTCCCTCTTCCTCTGTCCATCCCCCCTGCTCATGTTCTTTCTCTCTCTCAAATAAATAAATCAAATCTTAAAAAAAAAAAAACCCTTGGTGCTCCCTCCTTTGACACAGGTGGGAAGTTCAAACCATGCAAGCCCCTTCTCAGCTATAGAAACCCTCATCCTGCCACATCTGTTAACAACGAGAAAAATTCCAAGCCAGTCTAGTCTCCTTTCCTCATTCTCTCAAGTCATTTTTGGACCAGCTTCGGAGGCTGGCCAATCTCTCCCCAGAAAAGCCCTATTAAAGAAGGAGCACATGCACCCCAATGTTCATAGCAGCAATGTCCACAACAGTCAAACTGTGGAAGGAGCTGAGATGTCCTTCAACAGATAAAGAAGATGCCCTTCAACAGATTTCCTTCAACAGATAAATAAGATATACAATGGAATATTATTCAGCCATCAGAAAGGGTGAATACCCGCCATTTGCATCAACATGGATGGAACTGGAGGGTATTATGCTAAGTGAAATAAGTCAAGCAGAGAAAGACAATTATCATATGGTTTTACTCATATGTGGAATATAAGGAATAGCACAGAAAACCATAGAGGAAGGGAAGGAAAACTGAATGGGAAGAAATCAGAGAGGAAGGCAAACCATGAGAGACTCTGGACTCTAGGAAACAAACCGAGGGTTTATAGAAGGGAGGAGGTGGGAGCATGGGGTAACCAGGTGATGGGTATTAAGGAGGGCACATGCTGTGGGGAACACTGGGTGTTATATACAACTAATGAATCATTGAACACTACACTAAAAACTAATGATGTACTATATGTTGGCTAATTGAACATAATAAAAAAAAGAAAAAAAAAGATACTAGACTTTCTACAATTGTTGAATTATTACCTAAATATATTTGCACATTTTGTAAAAAAAAAAAGAAAGAAAGAAAGAAAACTTTTCATCCCCACACATTGCGCATGTGGCTTCATCAGTCTCTACATCTGAATCACATTTTGGTGGGGGTCCATGTTGCATCTGCAGGTTGTCTACAATAGCTTTATAATTTAAAGCATGAGAACTACCTGGTGAGATTACAAACTACTGATTCCTATACCTGACTCAAGTTTGTGAATCAGATAGTCTGGTGAGACATTGAGAAATCAACAATTTTTTATAAGCTCTGCTAAGTAGAGCAGGTTTTGAGAACAAAATTTTATACTGTTCCTTAGGTAAACTCGTTTACTCTTTCATCTAAAAGGTGTGGCTTACCTTATGAGTTATTCTGCCACTTTTCTCTGTGGCTTCAACTTTTCTATGTTCATTGGCAACAAGACTCCTAACATAATATCCTCAATTTACTTCTATTTTAGAAGACAGAAATAATCTTAGAAATAATGAAGCAAAACTTGAGAATTATTAGTAACAACAATAAACAAAAAAATGTCATCATGGTCTCTTGTGTCAATTTTTATTAGACTTGACAAATTTCTGGTTTCTAGCCAGAGTTAGAATGGATCCCCACAGGCTGCCTGAATTTTCCATTGCATCTAATTCTTTGTTGCATATAGTTTCCAAGGGCCAGTTATTGGACAGGCATCTGGCTGACAATCAGCAACATAAGAAGGAGTATTAAAATACGTACTTCTGAGCCTATTCCACTGATAAGTCTGGGGAGGGCTCACAAATAATTATTTATATGAAGCACCCCTTAAGAGTCCTATGTAGTCAATCAAGTATAGGATATATTCCGGAGCCTTGGGACATTTTAGAGCTGGAAGCTATCATTTATTATGCCAAGTTTTCTCTCCTACTGGTGGACCCCGGCATGTTAGCTAATGAAAAAGTGCTGCCTTTCCAAAGAGCCTGGCAGGGGGTGGGTGGGTGGATGGTGCTCAGGAGTCCCCTGCTAGGAGCTGGATTGGGTTCTCTCAATTTATACCTTTCAACTAACAGGTGGCACCCCACTGAAAGCTGTTGTCCTGAGGCTCTTTTGGATTGTAATAAGTATGAATTGTGATCCATCACTCTGGAGAATCCTAATTTAAGGCTATTAGCTATGCACCTGGTCTTGGCAGTTGACAGAAGAAGAAACACTGTGCCAGGGGAAACTTGACACAATATAAAATTTCCCCCAATTCTGCTTTATACTCACATTTCTAGTTCTAGAATCATCAAAATTTAAGTAAATTCTGTTGTACATGGGAATGTGATAATGCCACTCAACACAGTTGTACTTAAATCATTCAGTGGGAAAATATATTCAGTAATCTAACAGATTTTTTTCACAAAAAAACATTGGGACTATAAACTTATTTAGATAGCACAGTGAGTATAGAATATTTGAATTCCTAGAAATAATGTATATGTTTGCCTACATAATACAAACAAATTTAGACTTCACAAAATATTCCCCTTTAATCAACATAAAAATGTCTTCCTTTCGTGCATTTTCAGAAAAAAAGAAATCATTAACTTCTAATGCAAGCATTAAATTTTAAATGTAGCCCCCAAGATACAATCAGCAAACTACATAAGTGAGCAGATAATACAGTAAACATTTGCAATGTTTTTAATCTAGCTGTAATTATAAATTGAAGAACACTAAATGATTTTAGCATTTTCCATCTGAAAATATTCACTGGTGGTGTTAATTATTTAACAGCATGATTAATGACATGTCTTGTATAATTATTTATAAATTAGGCACCACGTTTTTAAACCTCTAATAATTAGTGAGGTAAAACTTTTATCAACACGTAAAGTTTACTTTACTTCCATTAAGAAAGGCCCATAGACGAGATCAGGAGCATTCAGGGTGGGATGAAAGGCCCATAGAGTACACATAAATAAAGTTCGTCTAGTCCAACCAAGTAATGATCTCAGAAAAACAAATGAAAATATATTCTCCATTCAGAACTCCACTGTATGTTTTATACATATGAATCTATATATACATAATATCATATAACTGTACCACATAAAGAAATAATGCATTTTATCTGTTGACAGAAATTCTATCAAAAGGAAAGGCAAGAACCAGCAACTTAGAGAATAAATGTTAAAAAAACAAAATTAAAAAAAATTAAACTATGTAAATTTCTCATAAGAGAAGAATAATTAGGACCTGCACCACAAAAGGGGAACTCCTCGTAGAGAACCTGAATCTTTCATAATTGGCACTAAGTCTGCCTGAACTTTTGCTCAAGAGAGAAACACCATCTTTACTATACCAGGCAATAAACATATCTGCTTTTGTTCTGAGAAAAGACACTAGCCCCGTATTCCAAAGTTGTAAGCAAACCTGTCCTCTGTCCCTGAAATAGACCATTTCTATTTTCCAAGATTGTTCACTGTGCAAACATCCTTGAAAACATGGTCTCAAAAAAAAGTCAGCCAGGGTTTCTCTTCGTAAGAAGGCTAGAAATCTGAGAAATCTAATGGAGTTCATCTCCTCACAAATACTGAAAGTACTTACGTTTTAACTAATAACATAAGTACCTGCTAACCACATAAATTTTCTGTAGAACTACTGATACAAATAGGATATAAACCAACATGACTTTTTCTTTTTTTGTTTGTTTTTTTAAGTTTTTAAGTTTTTTTAGTTTTTATTTAACAGAACACTGTATATTATGTTAGTTAACATACAGTGTAGTATTAGTTTCAGGTGTACAATATAGTAATTCAACACTTCCATACAACACCCCGTGCTCATCATGACAAGTGCATTCCTTAATCCCCACCACCTATTTAACCCATCCTCCCACCCATCTCCCCTCTGGTAACTATTATTTTATTTCCTATAGTTAAGACTCTGTTTTTTGGTTTTCCTCTCTCTCTCTCTCCCCGCTCCTTCACTCATTTGTTATTTAAAACCACATATGAGTGAAATCATATGGTATTTATCTTTCTCTGACTGAACTATTCCACTTAGCATAATACTCTCTAGCTCACATAATGTCATTGTAAATGGCAAGATTTCATTCTTTTTTATGGCTGAGTAATATTCTATTATATATCTATACATGTCACATATTCTTTATCCATTCATCAGTCAATGGGCTGTTTCCATAATTTGGCTATTGTAGATAATGCTGCTGTGAACATCAGGGTGCATATATCCATTTGAATTAGTATTTTTGTATCCTTTGGATACTTACTTGTGCAATCAATGGCTGTCTTTTCAGATTACACAGTGACAATATTATGGAAAACTCAATAGTGTTTGGACACTTTAATATAATGATTACACATTGAGAAAACCATGCTGAGAAAAAAATTAAAAGGTAGAGAAAATATTAATGACAAAAAAAATACTGAAGCCTCGTTTTTCAGCCTGAAACAGGAAATTTATGTGTCTAACAATAAGTTTGAATTATATCATGGGTAAATGCATAAATTTAAATATTAGTGAGGCATTGAACACATGTATTTTTACAGTTTTATCGAGGTGTGTGACAGAATGCCAATTTTCCCCTCAATATCTGTTTCCTCTTTTTCCCAAGCATATGATCTTCAAAATGAAGTCTATTATTTCCCAGCTAGAGGGTTCCATGGACTAACTTTGCAGATGTTGAATACATGCAGAAGAAATGTATGTGCAACTTTCCTCCTTCACTTGTTTAAAAATAAATTGCTTGCTCAAAATTCCTTTATTTCCCCTTCCCATAAGCAAAAACATAGACATGGCAGATACTAAGTTTTAACCAAATAAGTAACAACAGAACTTAAGTGATGGCAGATCCCATAATGGAAGCAACTGTGTTTCTGAATGACTTTTTAAGAATAGATCTGGCCTGGGTGCCTCGGTGGCTCATTCGTTGGGCGTCTGCCTTCAGCTCAGGTCATGATCCCGGGGTCCTGGGATTGAGCCCCGCATCAGGCCTGCTTCTCCCTCTCCCACTCCCCCTGTTGTGTTCCCTCTCTCGCTCTGTCTCTTTCTGTCAAGTAGATAAATAAAATCATAAAAAAAAAAAAAAGAATAGATCTGGCCTACCAGTCTAAATCCCCCAGGCTCAGGCTATTTATTAAGAAAGAAATAAACTTTTATCTTATCAATACCCCACTTTAGGGCCTAAGTTTTATAGCAGCTTAACCTTTACTTTACCCAATAAAAGTAGGGTACTGAAACATAATATTTAAAATTATATTCATGGAATAATCTAAAATAAATAGACAAGGAGAAGGGCGAGAGAAAAAAAAACATTGTGTGGGTTAAAGTTACATTTGTGAATTAAGATTATGAATACATATTATATCGCTCTTTCATTTTAAAATAGTTTTAAACAACTGGAAAGCAATGTTTTTAGAAATTAGAAAATAATTGAATGAAATATAAAATTAAAGTTGGTAAAAAACAATGAAAACTTTTTAAATGTGCTCACAAAAATGGCTTATTGTAAGTGGTAACAATGTAATTAATTAACTCTGACTAAAAAAAGAATAAAACAAGAAGAAGAATAAATTATTTGGGACACACACAACAAGGAGAAACTAATCTTATTTGGGAATGAAGTAGTATTTTGCTTGAGACTAGATAAGTAAATAAAAACTAAAATGAGAAAAGGGAAAATTAACTTATTAAGATTGAGATAAAATTTTTTTTAAGAATATATTTATTTATTTCACAGAGAGCGAATGTGCACGCCCAGGCACTCAGGAGCAGGGCCGGGGGGTGGCGGCGGAGAGGAAGAGGGAAAGAATCCCAAGCTGACTCCATTCTGAGCACAGATCCCATTGCAGGGCTCCATGGAGGACCCTGAGATCATGACCTGAGCCAAAATCAAAAGTCTGATGCTCAACTGACTGAGCCACCCAGGTGGACACCCAGCCACCCAATTTCCAAAATTGAGATGTTTTAAGAATGGCAAATTATATTGCAGTGTTAAGGAACAACATGCATATCAGAAGATTTTGAGGGAAGAATTACAGAATAATAAGGGCCCAGATCTTCAGATGCCTAAACAGTTGTACAGTCTTGAAAAAAAAGGAAGTTGTTGAGAAAATCTGTGACCATATGGTTGATAGATAAGGGATTTGTGAGTCTGGAGTCTGCTTTTTTTCAAGTGAAAGATGATTTGGGTTGGAAATTTTACAGTGGTTATGGAAGCTGAATGGTGAGTAATGTCACACTTCAGTGACTTAGACTAATGTATGTCCACTCATCTCTTACTTTAGAAAACAAATTTGATTTCCTATGGAAATGACAGAGAAAATTTGATATTTCCTCTAGGTGGAATGCTTTAAGGTTATCTCATCTGCAATTGCTGGTAGAATAAAATAAACAACATAGCTTTATTTTTGCTCTTATTTAGTCAGATACTTTGCCTTTGTTATCCTCAACTAAAAAGGTAACTTTTCAAGTGACAAGTTCCTTTTATAAAATTGGGTTAATTTTTTTCAGTATGAATGTCACCAAGTTAGCTTTTTCTCTCCTGCCTCTTATTTAATATCACTTGACTAAAACTTGTTCGTAATTAAAATAGAAGACCTGTAGTTTAAAACGCTCTATCATTCCAGGCACATGATTATGAAGATAGGTCTGTTTCAGTGGATTGGGCACAGACATACACACAGACTTAAAAAAAAAAAAATTTACTTACACATAGTTTAGAATAAAAGTTTTCTGAAAAATGATTCCAAGACTTAAATAGCATGTTGGTTAACGTTAAAGTGGCAAACCCCACTCATTTTTAAAGGAATCTAGAATCAGAGTCCATCTGTTTAATTTGGCATTTTGGCACTAACTATTATTTGTGATTTTGTTTGATATGTTTGAACTGGAATTTTAGTACTAACCATTAATTGTGATTTTATTTGATTATACACAGCACTCTGGGATGCTTGCCAGAAAACAGCTTTGCAAATGCAAATTGTCCTATATTTCTTAGTTACTCTAAAATTGTCTTTAACTATTCGGAAACTGTGGACCAGCAACACAGCTTCCACAAACTTGTTTAACACTTCCACAACACATGGTCTATAGCAAATATATCATAATCTTTTACATGTAATACTAATGTAAATATTAACTCTTATGTCAGAAATAAATATATAGATACACATTTTAAATGATTGATTCATTAACATTAGTTAGAAAATAAAGACAAATCAACATTTCCTTTCAATTTGGCTCTCTCCTTAAATCATAAATTAAATATATGCTGTACTTTGAACATTTTTACCTATGTTACTAGAAAAATTTGACTACTGAAGGATTCTTCATGAATAAAATAAGTTAGCCATGGGGGTGGTAAGTAAATTAAATACACAGAAAAGTATTAGGTAATATAAATTAATAGTAAAATATAATTCAATCAAAATGAACTTTCTTAAAGATTATAAATTTCTAAGCAGTGATAACTAGGTTGTATTTGACATTTCTAATTAGATTATTATCATAGTGCAAATCAGATTGAAAACTACAATCTTTTTCTCCTTAAAAAAAGTTTCAAGCACTTTAAAAACATCTTTATGTGGAAACATTTCACTGGATATTGCAAGCACTTTATTATAGCTAGAATTATTTCTCTTTTTTAAAGATTTGAGAGAGAGAGAGAGTGTACACGAGTAGGGGGAGGGGCAGAGGGAGAGAATCTTCAAACAGACTCCCTGCCCAATGCAGACGCTGACATTGACCTCAATCCATGACCCATGAGATCATGACCATGCTCAACTGACTGAGCCACCCAGGCACCCTAGAATTATTTCTAATCATAGATATACTTGAGGTACTTAAGGAAAACTGGCATTCTACCCTGAAAATACTTTGGAGATGCAATATTTCAACAGGTATTAATATTTATCATATATATGCCATATTTCACGAGATGGACAAAGGCAAGGTGGATGTAAATTTCTAACATACCTGATAAGGAATAAATATCCTACACAGACACATCTATTATCAAAACAATGAAAACTACAGTGTGTTACCAGACAAAAATCACAAAATGATAATTTATTTCTTCATTAATTCAACACACTTATTTAGTACGGAGTATGTGCCACACATTGCATAGAAATTCAGGATACATGGGTGAATGAGATCAAAAAAGTCTTTAACCTCTGACCTCAGAGAATTAGAAGTCCAGATAAGAAGACAAACATCAAACAAATAATCACTTAAATAAATAGAAAACTATGGGTAAGGATAAAGATGGATAGCTGTATGGTTCCATGAGTCCCCATAATGAAAAAATTCATTCTAATTAGTTTCTCTGAAGAAGCAAAGATTTAGTGATAAAGTGTCACAAAAACTCCAGTAGGCCCAGGGTTAGAGAATGGGTAGTGTGGTGAGACCATTCTAATCAGAAAGAATAGACTATTAAAAGGCCCTCAGGTATATGGTATACTGAAGGAAGTGAGAGAGAGCGATTAGCTGTTTGAGGTTATATAGAGAGGTGACATCATGACCAGACTGCAGACCATTTAAAGACTGACCAATTTACATTATGGTAATAGGAAGACACTGGAGTATTACGAGCCAGGGACAGAGCACAGAATCAGTGAGATCAGATTTGTGTTTTGGAAAATTCTGTATTCAGTGTATAAAATGTAATGTCTGAGGAGAAGGGAGTATTAGAGGAAACAGGAAGCTCTGAATTAGCTCACATGAGTGACAATGGCAGCTTGACATAAGGAGACGGAAAGAAGGGGAGAGAGGTAAACAGAATCGAGAAATATTTAAGAGGCAAAACAGAAATAGTGATGGATAAGGTTGGATTTGAGGGTTGAAGAAGAGGAAGAAATGGGATATTTTAAGGGGTTCTAGAAGAGTGACATCACCCAGATAGTAACATCAGTCATTCCTGACTTCACTCCCCCTAATCATGGAGAAGACACCACTGAGAGAATCCTAGAATTTGGGAGTGAGGCTGAAGCAGCCCCTTGCACCAAAAGACCAAGACAGATTGCATTAGAAGGGTTAGTGATGGCTACATATAGACTGCATTGCCCTTCCAATGCCAGTGCAACACCTTGCCAAGTGGTCTGCCCTGAGCTTATGTACCTCCAGCTTTCACCCTACAGGAATCACAGGGGAATTTACAGTGCTCAACTGCTGGTAATATGATTGAGTCAAAGAAGTGGGGAGGAACTTCCAAGAACCAGCACTTGCACTTGCAGAACCCAAGTCCTAGTCCTAATCAGTGGTTTTGCTCACTTGTAGAACTAGGTCAGATGCACAGTTTGACCAGAGAATTCAACTCCTAATTTGGATTCCCAAATTAGGAGTTCTGTTGGCCTGGGAGCCTGGTCTGTTCATGCCCAAGTAAAGAGCTGAGTCACAGCCTCATCTGTTGTGGATCGTGGCTCTCAACCCTTCCCAACCAGAAAACCTGTTTGGGAAAAACTGGGAGTAGCTTGAAGTGTGCCCTCACAGCCCTGCCCAGGCAAAAGTCAGAGACATAGTCCTACATGCTACAGAGCATGGTCCCCAACCCCATCTGACAGGAAAGCTGGCAAGAACACATGGAAGATGTGTAACCCAAGAACTCTGGAGCCAAGAGGCAGGCAGGCAGAACTGATTGCCCCAGGGCAAAATCAGTGGCCAAGTTCCAGCTAGGGTTATGGGGCATGGATTGGCTTGAGTCAAGACCACAAAGAGTTATTAGTGGCCTTGGGGCTGCTTCTCCCATTAGCTTCCCAGTCAGAGAAACCAATTCATAGTCCATTATTGCTGAATACAGCCTTCAGCCCAGCCCAGAACATAATCAGTGAACTTGAAGACAGAAAAATAGAGATTGCCCAAACTGAATTAACAGAGAGAAAAGAAACTAATAAAAAATAAAAAAAATGAACTGAATCTCCAGTGCATATGGGACTACAATCAAAGATACAACTTTTACATCATCAGAGTCACAGAGGAGAGGAGAAAGACAACAAGGTTAGAAAAATATTTGAAGAAAAAAATGCCTGAACATTTCCCAAATTTGGTAAAATATTTAAGCAGATTCATGAAACTGAATGAACATTAAATAGAATAATTCCAAATAAATCCATGCCAAGAAACAGCCTAAACTTAGTTTATAATGTGAAAGACAAAGAATCATCTTGAAAGCAATGATTAAAACATCTTTTCCAAAGAGGTAGAAATATCCACACAACAGTAGGTTTCTCATCAGAAGTCATGGAGACCAGAATGAAGTGGTATACAATTTTTAAGTGCTGAAATAAAACAACAGTTAACCTCAAATCATATGTCCAACAAAATTATCTTTCAAGAATTAAGAAGAAATAAAGACATTATCAAGTGCAGGAAAACTAAAAGAATGTGTTACTAGCAGATCTACTCTCTCAAATAAATAAATAAAATCTTTAAAAAAAAGAAGTTTTTGAAACAAAAACGAAATTATAAAGAATCTTGAAACATCAAGAAAGATTGTACAATGGAAAGGACAAATATATGGCTAAATTTAATAGACTTCCTCTATGTTCACATTCCTTAAGTATGTCTGAAGCAAAAGGTACAACACTGTCCTATGTGGGTCTCACTGCATGCTACATACGTGTTTAAGGCAATTATAAATAGAGGAGGGAAAGATAATTTTCCTATACTTTACTCAAATTGGTAAAATACGTTAGTATATCTTTGGAGTGATAGAATAGTTCTGTACTTGATTCTGCCAGTGGTTAAAGGAATCTACACACGTGATAAGTGAAGGGAACCCCATATATACTACCTTTTTCCAATATCAGCTTCTTAATTTTGATATAGTACTATCATTGGATGAAATCAGTGGGAAAAACTGGGTGATGAGTACATATGCTCTCTGTAATATAGTCACAACTTCCTGTTATTTTAAAGTTACTGCAAAATTAAAAGGTTTTATTTTTTATTATTTTTTAAAGATTTTATTTATTTTATTTATTTGACAGAGACACAGAGAGAGAGGGAACACAAGCAGGGGGAGTGGGAGAGGGAGAAGCAGGTTTCCCGCTGAGCAGGGAGCCCGATGTGGGGCTCAATCCCAGGACCCCGGGACCATGACCTGAGCCGAAGGCAGATGCCCAACAACTGAGTCACCTAGGCACCCCGATAAAAAGTTTTTAAAAGGGTATTTTAAAAGGGTATTTAAAAGTATTTAAAAGGGTATTTTAAAAGTTTTCAAAAACAGTTTAGACCTAGATATATTGCCTCCATGTTGGAAGCCACGCCTTAAAAACATGTTGAATATGTTAGAATGTGGTTAAGCCTTATGGTACTTTTAATAACTTCTTACCCAAAACTATGGTGGCTAGAAGGTGGTGGATAATTTTTAAAATATCAAACATGTAAAAAAACAAAACAAACACCTGTCAATTCTGAGTTCTGAATATGGCCAAAATAATCACTTATTTATATAGTGAAGCAAATGAGGACATTTTCAGATTAAAAAAAAAACAGAATCCTTTGTCAGCAATCATTTTGAAAAATATATCACTTTATTATAAAAATAAATATATACCTATCTAGAAATTCCACTCCTGTATATGTATCCAAGGGTAGGAAAAATATGTTCACAAAAAGACATGTACATGGGCGCCTGGGTGGCTCAGTTGGTTAAGCGACTGCCTTCGGCTCAGGTCATGATCCCAGGGTCCTGGGATTCGAGTCCCACGTTGGGCTCCCGGCTCAGCGGGAAGCCTGCTTCTCCCTCTCCCACTCCCCCTGCTTGTGTTCCTGCTCTCGCTGTCTCTGTCTCTGTCAAATAAATAAATAAAATCTTAAAAAAAAAATGTATTCTTTAAAAAAAAAAAGACATGTACATAAATGTTCACAGCAATTTTTTCATAATAGATAAAAACAGTCTAAGAGTATATATATATATATATATATATATATATATATATATATATTAAAGATTTTATTTATTTATTCATGAGAGAGAGAAACAGAGGGAGAAGCAGGCTCCCAAGGAGCGGGAAGCCCGATGCGGGACTCGATCCCAGGACCCTGGGATCATGACCTGAGCCGAAGGCAGACGCCTAACCATCTGAGCCACCCAGGCGCCCCAGTCTAAGAGTATATTAATAGAATAGATTATATACTGTGATAAATATATTCACTGAAATACTATGTGGCAGTAAAGATAAATGGCCTATTGATACATAAAACAACAGGGATGTTTTTCAGAAACAGAAAGCAATACTGAGCAAAAGATCTTTTATACAATAGGAAATAGTGTATTATTCTATTTATATGAAATTTTAGAATAAACAAATCTAATATATGGTAGAAAAGAACTTTTTTTTTTTTTTAAAGAACTTTAAAATAGTAGTCATCTCTGGGAGATATGTGGAGAGGTTCAAATGTGAAAAGGCCAGGGTAACTTCCTGAGATATCTGTAATGTTCTATGTATTTATAGGGTTTTGTGTTACACAGGCATATACATTTATCATGATACAGAAACAAACTGAAATGACTTAATTTACATGATAAAATAGTATCATTAAGTACCATTAAGTATTTTTATGGAATTAAAATGCAGTGTTGGAATTTGTATATAAAATTTTTTAACACCAGGGAATTAAAACTAGATCAAATGACGAGAATCTTAGAGATTGGAATATATTTTAAGGATTTCTCCATTTTCTCAAGTGTGGTTTTGTTATCCTTCAAGACACAGTGTCTCCCAGATTTTCTCCCCTGCCAACTCCATTAGGTATTTTTCCTTTGTGTTCCAACTGCATCCTGAGGGTGCATCTACCAGAGTATTTCCTCTTTATATATCTGTCTCTATTACTACATTACAAACTCCTTTAGGCCAGAAAATTTATATAATTTATCTTTGTCCTTACTGCTAGTGCCTGGCACAGAATCTGCACATAACAAGCATCAGTAAATGATCAGAGAAGTAATACACAATTACCAAGAATTAAGCAGAAAATTCTTTCCATCCTTTTTTAATTAATGTAAAATAGCGAGTTCTTCAACACTGGCTTAAAAGAGGGTCACAAGTTTAATGTCCATCATTCTCAGTTAACATAAGTGGGTGAAGTGGGATGAGCCAAATAATTTTGAGATGTAGTAAATTGGAAAGCTTGTGTCCTATTTAAAAGGAAACATATGCTCCTCAATGCCTGCTAAATTTTTATGATGTAGGCATATAAACTGATCATTTCAGAGATTCAGAGTATCAAGAGAAGAAAAATATTCAGTTTTTGCCTAATTTCAGTTCCAACTTTACATATTGGCTAAGTATCTAGGGCATACATATTACAACACTTTTCTAGATTCTCGTCTGAGAGACACCAGCTTGTGACCTCTGCTATGCAATTTCTTGTTCTCAAGAAAATAGTTAGAAACAACTATGGTAGAAAATACATATTTTTTTTGCATTTAGTAAGATAACTTAATTAGTGTAAGTAACAATTCAGGGATTAGATGATGCCTAAAGGGAAATTTCATAATCTATATATCATGACAAAGTATTCAAATTTCTAGAAATGAAGATTTAACAATTAAGTAAGCTACAACTCCCAGGAAGATCTGCACCACTGGCATTCCACAACACACAGCTTGCTCTCAAGGTATTCATCATAGCTAGCTTCTTCCATCCAAATTTTCCAAATTTGTCTAATGAGAGTTATTCTCTATAGAAAAGCATCTCTTATTTCATAATTAATGTCAGAAAAAAATTAGCTATTTATAACTAAAATAACTGGAACACCTCTACTCCATAAAGGAAGATATAAGTGAATTCACACATTACAAAGTGTACATGTTTTTTATTTCTTTTTGGTTACTCTTCTCCATTAAGTATAATTTGATTCACACTTATTTTCCATATTTATTTCTCTTTATGCCCTAGGATCATCATGGTAATTCAACAATTTTGAATTCCAATTAAACTTTCTTCTGATGTCCCAATTTAATAAAACCCCAAATGCTGATAGGGAGAACATTTTGCCTACTTAGATTATACTAGTTTACTTATTTTAGAACTTTTTCAAAAGCAGTTAAACCCCTACTTTGTCAAGCTAAGTACATAACACAAGAAATCATTTGCAAAAGATATACTTTTGAACTTTAGTTGAAAGATAGAGTTCTTTAAGCAATGTTTGGATTATTAATAGGAACCACATATTTCCAAGTCAAAAGTGCAAAATCATCTTATTGGAAAGAAAGCCAGTGACATAAGAAAAGAACAAAACTAATGATTACCCATTAGAGGAACCATGAGAGACCAAGGACTCCGAGAAACAAACTGAGGGTTCTAGAGGGGAGGGGCTGGGGGGATGGGTTAGCCTGGTGATGGGTATTAAAGAGGGCACATTCTGCATGGAGCACTGGTTGTTATACTCAAACAATGAATCATGGAACACTACATCAAAAACTAATGATGTAATGTATGGTGATTAACATAACAATAAAAAATAATGATTACCCATTGAAAAATTAATTCTTTTACATTTAGGATAAATAATTTTTATAATATTGCAAAGGGCAAAATGAGAAATATGAGAACATGATATAAATAAATCATATTCTTTGCAAAAATAATAATCAATGTTAATTGAGTGCTTTTTATGCACCAGGCACAAAGCTAAGTGCTTTTTGTACATATTCTCAATTAATACTTGCTATGAAACCATCAGACAGTAAAAAGCTTTAATCATTTTCCTAATTTTTTCTACTAATTTGTGTATCAATTCTGATATTTTGATAGGAGCTCACCATTTTTTTTTTTTTTTTTTAGGTTATCAAATTTGCTGCAGGTAGTGTTCTTATTCTGTTTCTATGTGCCAGTCTATTTTCGTGTTCTTATGCTGGTCAAATTTTACATTTTTTTTTCTTAATCAGATTCCCAAGGCGTTTTTCTATATAATAGATCTTTTAAAGGAAAAAAGTTATGAAAATATTTATCCTTTCTCCTTGAGGGGTTCTTTTTATCAATTCAAATTTTATTTTTTATTAATTTGCTAATATATTTTTTAATTTTAACATCTCAGAAGAAGTATAGAGATGTGTTTTCTCTGTGTTCTACAGTGGTGACATCATGTAAATCTACAAAATTCATATGAGAACCACCTTTGTTGTATTCTATAAGTGTGTCTCTGTCAAATAAATAAATAAAATCTTAAAAAAAAAAAAAAAGGAAGTGGACGTTAGGACAAACACACAGAGACACGGAGGCTGGCATGTACAGAAGGAAGACCACTTGAAAAGGCAGTAAGAGAGGGCCACTTCTAAGCCAAGGAGAGAGGCCTCAGAGGAAATCAACCCTGTTGGTGCCTTGATCTTGGATTTCAAGCCTCCAAAACTGTAAAAACATAAATCTCTGTTGTTAAGCTACTTAGTCTGGGGTATTTTGTTATGGCAACCCAAATAAGCTAATGCACCTAGTAAAATAGTGTACTTATTTAGGTCCTCTTGAATATTTTTACTTTTGCTTTAATGGTTCCACTAGAAAATAAAACATCTAAATATTTTAATAGTAGTTAAAACATAATATTAAGGAAGAAACACATCGTCTTTATGAAAATATTAAGGCTATTCATTAAAATATTAATAAATGTTTTACAGTGATTTTAGATTTCATGTAACAGACACTTTGCAGCTGCCTTGGCACATATTAACCAACAATTACTTTATATGACTATAAAGTGTTACAAGACTATAAAGACATAAAGACATTTCTTCATCATGTCTGTGGTCGCAAATTTCTTTGAAAGGAAGTTTGAGGAACTGATCTCACTATAATTTAGGAAAAAGTGAACTTCTTTTCAAATCTGTATATAGCAGATTTTATAAACATTTTGAGGGAAGTCTACTAGCTTGTGTAAACATTTTGAAAATATTGCCATACTTCAAGCAATAAATATAGATTTTAGGTGACTGTGTTAGTATCAGTAATTTATGATATTTAAATAGTTTTACCATTAATTTTTTACCATTAATTTTAGATTATAAAATAGGAAGTTAACAAAGATAGGAAGAGCCCTTAAATAATGAACAACTTTAAAAGTTCCTGGATTATATATTTTAGTGTAGTGACTTGTTCATATTTTTGTCAAATTTCATACCATGAAGAACTATAAAACAAACACAAGAGGAATCTCTTGTGTCTACTGTAGTCTCTTTTTGATATACATTTAAATCTAATCCTTTAAAAATTGATTTTTAATCAATGAATTTGCTCAAAAGAGGGATCTGCAATTAATGTCTTTTCAGGGCTTCACTAATATCTAGTTATGGTATTATTTTAGCTACCTGTCAAAAAATGTTCATACATTTTTTTAAACTTTTCACCTAGGCTTTACCAAGCAAAGAAATGTGGTAAGCAGATGTCTGTACTATCCAGATATGTGTTATATAGGCTACTTTCTATGTACCTAAGTCTTTGGGGATAACATTCAAGGGAAGAAACCAAGGGAAGAAACAATGAAAGCAAACTACCAGTACAGCTTATTCATTATTGATAGTACACAGTTAATAGCTAATACCTGAACTTTGATAAATAGGAAATATTTTTCATTGTAACAATTTTCACCATGTCTATCATTTTGCCCAATGGGAAGACACTTCAGATCAGGCCTTATTTGGGAATTTTCTGTACTTAACCAAATATGCCAAATATGACACATGCAGTAAAGGATACAATTAGCAGAATGTGAATAACGCAACATAGAGTACTCAGGGTATTTCATATTGCTTCAGCATTAAATAAAGAGAAGTACTCTTTTGATAACCAATTGGATACTAAGCATGCATCTATTAAGTAGTAAATTCCTCAGGAATAAAATTATAATCAACTCATTTTTAACGCTTTTGTGAACAAGGAATAGAAGTACGCTCGAAATAACTCTTGTGGTAGGCAGAATTTTAAGGTGGCTCTCAAGATTTCCACCTCCAAGTGTACATGCCTTGTATAATCTTCTTCCATCAAGAGCCAACAGAACCTATCAATATGACAGGATACTATATTAATAGTTTATATACGGCAAACTGGAAATAATTTTGAAGATATAATTAAGGTTTCTAATCATTTGACTTTGAATTAAAGAGATATTATCCTGAATGGTCTTGTCAATATCAAATGAGCCCTTAAAGGAGATTTTTCTGTTGTTCTTGAGGAAGTAAGTTTGTGTTGTTTTAAGCTGTTAGCATTGTGGCAGTTTGTTACACAGGAATAGAAAAGTAATATAACTTGGGGCGCCTGGGTGGCTCAGTCAGTTAAGCATCTGCCTTTGGCTTGGGTCGTGATCTCAGGGTCCTGGGATGGAGCCCCTGGGATCAAGCCCCATGTTAGGCTCCCTGCTCAGTGGGGAACCTGCTTTTCTCTCTCCCTCTGCCCCTCCCCCTGTTCATGCTCTCTCACTTTCTCTTAAATAACAGAATCTTTTTTTTCCTTTAATTAGTTATGTTAATCACCATACATTACATTATTAGTTTTTGATGTAGTGTCCCATGATTCATTGTTTGTGTATAACACCCAGTGCTCCATGCAGAACGTGCCCTCTTTAATACCCATCACCAGGCTAACCCATCCCCCCACCCCCCTCCCCTCTAGAACCCTCAGTTTGTTTCTCAGAGTCCATCCTCTCTCATGGTTTGTCTCCCCCTCTGATTCCCCCCCCTTCATTCTTCCCCTCCTGCTATCTTCTTCTTCTTTTTTTT